>NW_016170086.1:0-16347 GCF_001687245.7 Rhagoletis zephyria
CAACACCCAAGACCAATCGCATGTAAAAGTAAGCAAATACTCGCAATTCCTTAAATACTGCCAACAATAAAAAGTGGGTTTTAAAAACTTTATTTGATACACTGTAATAGTTGTTGAAGCAGCGGCATTTATTTTGGTATTTTCAGTAACAATTACAGTGCAATCGCGTGAAATTTATTGCAATTGAGCCGAAATGCCACACACCGCAAACCAAGCAAGCAAGAAAACAGAAAAACTAAAGTAACACCAGTATGTACACAGTGTATGCAAAAAATAGCTATACAAAGTAAGCTTGCACCTCTGCTTGCTGAAGCCAACCAAATTGTTTACAAGTTAATTCCGTTTTGCGCTGCGCTCTGGCTCCAAAGTAATGCGGGCCATGAAAATTATGAGCAAAATAAAATAAGAACAACTTTAACACTAGCAAAAAAACTAAAATAATAAAAATAGTAAAGACTGTCAAGCAACAACAAATGTAACGAATCGGACAAATGAAAAAAAATATACAAATAAAAATACTTTGCCAAATTCGGCAAAAATTCGCTTTGGAGGCAAAAAACAATAAATTTTTAGGTAGACACATGTGCACAACATATGCACATAATAACCATGCGTTTGCATGTACATATATATGCGCCAGCATCGGTGCGTTCGGCGTGTTTGTTTAAGTGTTTCGGTTGCAATTATAAATACCCTTTGGGTACCTTTTTTCGGCAACAGCAATACAGCAGCAGCCATCAGCGAAGCACAAAGGATTTTTGGCTTTGAGTGAGTGCCGAAAAAATACAACAAAACCCAAAATTAAATCAAAAACAACAAACACAAAATTGGCAAGTTAAATGAAACAGCTTCGTTTTGGCTTTGTGCGCGCATAACAATTTCCAAAAAATGCGCTTTTTAAATATATTCCAATGGATTTACTTTATTTTGAATTTTATTGGTGCTGCAACACGTCGGCTTCTGTTTGTCTGCATGCACTCTTATGCATGTGTGTAAGTAAGTGTGCATATGTATAGAGGTAGGGATGCATGCATGTTGCCGACAATAGCCAAAACGTAAGCGAGAAATTCAGCAAAAAAAAATAAATCGGCCGAAAATGCTGTAACCGGCGCGGAAGAAAGGTGTTTTCGCTTGGGCGGGGTTGAGTCAACATTCCGTGCAATTTTCACTGTTACAATTGTTTCAAAGATAATTTTCACCAACTGGCGGTGTGGTTGAATTGAAATAAATATACATATATCTATATGTACATATGCATGTATGTAGTATACAAATATATATGCATATTTTCATATATGGACGAATGAATAAGGCCGATTTTATTTAACCACTTTGCCAAAAAACAAATGTAAATGAAAAGAAAATAAAATTAAAAAATTTCAACAAAAGAAATATTGGCAAACAATTTACTTTCAACAAAAAATACAACAACAAATGTTCAGAATGAAAGTCACCGAAATGAGAGGAGTAAACAAAAATAATTTGCACAAAGAACCTGACACAGGCGGAGTCCAGTGCATGCAGCGGCTAGCGAAATTGGGGTGGGGTGGGCGAAGCGTGGGGGAGAGAGTGCACTTTTACACTCTGGGTGTATAGGTGCTGTAGTTGCAATGTTGTACAACACCAGAAGACACCTTTGGTTGTACTTACATATACATACATACATGCATACACACACATATGCTGGTTTTAGGCACCGTAAAAGGCTTTCATTGTGCACCGCAACACTTTTACACCAAAGTATATATGTATGTAATTTTCGCTTTTGTGCTCGCATCGAAAATAAAATTTAACGATAAAAAAACATTTAGTTTGCATGCAAAACAGTGCTCGGCTTCGCGTTTCAGTTTCTGTGAGTTACATTGATTTATTAATCGCTTTTCTTTCGGCGGTTGGCAAACGGGCTGGACTAAGTTTAAGCAAGATCTCATGCAAACGCGCTAATATTACCCAGCAGGAAAAGGAGATACAGGTTTTTTACTTGCATGGAAAAATTTGGAATCTACATACATTCTTGTCTTAATATTCGCGGATAGTGTTGAAGATATTTTGGAGGTTTCCCTACGTTGAACTGTAGAACTTAAACTATTCTTTCGTTTTCCCGAAAGGGCCGCCAAATTCAAAGCGCGTTGATGTCTCTTTAGCTGAGTTGCAAAAGCAAGAAAGATTATTTGAGCAGATTCCTAATTTATGGCTTGATAGTCTGCAGTAGCCTGTATGATAACGGATACCCGTGATAACCCTTATAGGGTAATTTTGGCAACCTTCTTTCAACTCACCACATTCTTATTTCACATTCTCGTTTTTGAAAATTCAATATTTTATTTCATGCATTTACTTTACACCAATCACAAGGAGATGTCCCATCAGTCACAACTTTAAATATTTTTAATATTTCTATGAAGATTATATACACCTAAAAATTTTATTGAAAATGAAAGCGTATAATTCGTATTTTACAACATAAAAACATCGTTCATCAATATTAAGTTGTTTGGCAAAAAATCATCTTTGAGTGCACAAGGGTAAAATAGAGTTATTTTCAATGTCACTCCAGTCACATTGATTCAAATGATAGTTACATAAAACTTAGAAATCGTTTGGTATTTTTGTTAAAGCAATTTTATATATTATTTACCGTTCTATGTTAAAAAATATCTTTCGCTGTTGTATAAGTTCCGATGACGTAGTTATAATTAACAATTGAACACATTCTGGAGTAAAATGTCCCATCAGTCACAATGGAATGGCCCAACAATTGAATGAAATAAAGAAATATTTTCTTTTTAAAATAATGTAATCTAAAAATAAGAGTTATTTGTTTTGTTTGGTTGCTTTTTGGCTTTTGTTGAATATAAAATAAAAATAAAAAATTAAATAAAAATACAGATTAAAACAAAACAAGTCCATAATTTAATTAAGTTCATGAATAAAATGAGGTCAAAACAAAAACAGTTTTCTTTTTAACACAAAAACTCTAAAAATTGAAATTAAATTTAATTAGAAACGAAAGAACTGAATAAAAAACTAAGAAAAAATTATAAAGATACCAAAAACGAAATGAATTTAAAAAAATGCTTTCCTTTTTAAAACAATAAAACCTAAAAATTTAATTAAAACAGTAAGAAAATTAAATGTTTCTAAAAATTAAAAATAATATAAATATTTTCGTTTTTAAAGCAATAAAATACTAAAATTGGGAAAAATTTGAATATTCCAAATAAAAAAAATTATAAAAAATCCGCTGTGACTGTCTCTAATTGTAACATGCTTAAGTGCTTTCTTTCAAAACGGATTTTCACCATGAAACGTGGCAACGAAGCTTTTTTTTGTAAGACTTTAATGCCAAAATTAACGAAATATTTCAAACTATCTTGCCTTTTTGTCTTTCAATAGTCTTAAAAAGGACTCTCAACTACTTTAGCCAGCATTTCCCTGCTAGTTTCTCTGTAATGAGGTTAATTAGAAGCCTGTATCTCTACAGGTTGTACCCCTCACAAGTTTTGGCAAGGAAATTATGTGTCGCATTTTCTCTCATTCCTATCAGCCTGTCTTTTTCTTAACTTTCTCTTATCTTGTTTGTATCCAGCGGAAGGACGGGCTCAAATCCTGTGAAAGTTGAAGCCGCTGCTCCTTGCCTTTGTTTCCCCTCTTTGCCGTTGTGAGCTGGTACCCATGGCAGTTGGCTATCATTGTGTTCAGCAAGGAATTTAAGTTCCTCAATGCACTCAAGGACTAGCAATGATTGAACTTCAAAATATAAGTATTTGGATGCGATAATTGCGTTAACTTCCTACCTAAGTTAATCTTTCCATACATACTAATGGCGTAGACTTTCACTTGAAAAATGTTCGCGAATTTCTCCAGAGACACACTTAGTCTCATACTGAGGCCATATATTCCTGAACCAATGATTTCTGGGAGTTAAGAGCCATCTAAAAAATAATCTCCAGAACTCTTTAAAAGTACTAGAGCCAGAATCTCAGATTTTATGAACCTAAGTGATGTGCGAAGTTTTAAACAGTACGCTTAGCTGCCTTCTTTATAGTTAGTGTATCGTAAGCACATTTGCCCATTGCTCCCTTAACGTTTTATGGGTAAATAAGTTCTAGAAACACAAACCACCCCTTCATACTCCAGTATTGATCATGGCTTACGCCAGGGTCTTTGGGTTACGTCATCAAGACTAGCCTGCTAGGTAGGCTCTTGGAGTCCAGTATCCATCAGACCAAGATACTTTCTCTCGGTGTCGGCAGGGACTACGACTATACCCAAAGTTATAATCCTCATACCTTGAAGAGTTCTTTTTATAATAAGTGGGATAGATATTGACATTAAAACCCACCATTGGCCACCCGCCTAAATCATATAGCAAAACCTATCAAATAACGCATATGTCCATGGTACATAAAATGCGCATTTAACTAAATATATTTAAGCTAAGGCAAGCAACGCTCGCCCGGAGTTCAAATTTACGTTTAAAATGATTAGCTATTAAACAGAAAATCATTTTGAATTTTAATAAAACGCAGCTGCCACAGTTGGCATTTACTTGATGTAAATATGTATTTCACTTGCCATTTATTTAATATATTTTTAATATATACATACATATGCATATATACTTATTTGTATAATCGTACAAGTATTGCTAATAAACCTGGCGCAAATCAGTGAAATCGAAAATGCATATCTATTAGAATGCGCGTCGCGCGCTTGCAAGAAATTAGGCAGAAAACTTTTACAACAACACAGCTAAGACTATGCTACATAAAAAAAAAAACAACAACAAACCACTACTAAAATAGCAAACCAGCAGGCAGCATACGAAATTGGCAAAATTTCAAGAAAGTTTCCACTTGGCAGACGCTGGACGCTGCGGCTGAAACGCCAGCAAAAGGGAAAAAATTAAAAATACAAAAGCAAACGAAAACCTTTTACTATCTACGAAAAGTTCCAACTTGTTAGCATATTTTCACTGCGCTTGACTTTGCCTAGTAAAAAAATTAAACTAAAGCGACATTACCTTTAAGTTAAGATTTAAAGTGAATTTAAGTCAAGCAGAAAGAATTTGTGCAAAATTAAAGTGGCTATGTAAATTAATTACTTACAAGAAATATTAGTGTGTTTAAGATAAGATGCAAAGTTAAGTACCATAAATTATTTTGTGTTTATAATTTATTTATGCATCTGAGCTGGCTGGCATATTTAGCTAAGTGCAAAATTTTACTGTAATAACTACAACTGCTAATATACATATATTTGTATGTATGTATACATTTTAATATTTGTGTATAAGGCATTGGACAATTTTCCATTTAAGACACATGCAGCACCATTAGCAACAACAACATTTATATACATACATAAGTGTATTGCTTATGTAGCAGCAGCAAACAGTTATTAAACTGACAGTCAACGTCAACTTGCCGACAAACACTACAAATGATTAATTACTGCATTGTATGTACATGAAGTTTATAGAAGTGATGCTGGAGCTACAAAGCCTGTAAGTATTTCAACCCATAAATGAAACAAAAAGTTAACAGCAAGTGAAAGACGCTGAAATGTCTTTCAAGAAAGGTAAGCGAGGAAATTCGCTGGCGCTAAGTTAAAGACTTAACTTCGTACTGAAATTTAAGTTAAAGCTTAAACAGACGGCAGCGTTGATCCGGATTAACTCGGACTTAATCCGGATCAACTGCAGTAAATACCCGAGTTGACCCGGATCAACGCTGCCGTCTGTTTATGCTTTTAGATGGGCTTAAGTTTACTAGGCAGCCTTAGGTACATTTGCAGCAATTTTTAAAGTAAGGTAATGAAAAAGGATTTATTAGGGGCATATTCCAAATTGTAAGCATGTACAGTAGGGTGGTCTAAAAAAAGTTGAATCGGAACTTTGATGCTCTCACACCCTAGAATTGTCCTATATCGAAAAAATATACTCGCCCTTTTTTATTTTGAAAGCAAAATATATTTATAGGTCGCTCAAAGCGCTCAAAGTTGTCCATGTATTTTATATAGAGGAAAAAAACAACTTTTCGGAGAAATGGTATAGGATTCTTGAAAATCCTTGGTAGAGCATAACAATTCCGACTTTACTTTTTCACATGCATTTTTGGACCACCCTAATGTACATATCAAACAATTTTTAATACTAAAAATAAGAAAAACGGTGCTTGCTAGGAACCATTATTTTTGATCTTTTAATGCGATAAGCCTTGCGTTCTAGATTTTTTACTGCTTTTTGAATAGAATGACCAAAGTTTCACAGTGTTCTGACTCAATTTTCCTTTAAAGCGCAAAATAAGCACGAAAAAATATCGTCATAGAACTAGTTCGCTGAGGAAACATTCTCTCGTTTGCCTTCGCTGTTCGAAGATCTTTCAAGGTACATATTATTGAAAGACCTTTAAGCTAGATGATTTGTGTAGGAGCGCTCTTCATTTTTTCGACGTGATAGATTAAAGAATTTAATAGATCAGGCTTTGAAACCATATCTGAATTATGTTTTTGAAGCGAAACTTCTAAATCGAGATAGGATACGTAATTAATGCCAATAATAATATGAATGTGATATATGGCGAATATGTCGACTGAAAATGAACGGCTGCGTTCGGCGATACTGCTGGAGGGGAAAGACAGAAGACAATAGTATAGACAAAGATAATAATAATTACTGAGATAAAGGCGAAGTCGCAGTCAAAAGCAACGACAAGGACAAATACACATATAAAACTCGACAAAGCTTAAAGTTGAGCTGAAGTAGAGATGAAGGTGACTATGAAGGTTAAGACACATAGGAGATGAATGTGAAGATGATGATGGAGACGAAGGTGTAGACGAAGATGAAAGTGAATCTATGAGATGAAGATTTAAGATAATGTTGATTATGAAGATAAAGATAAAGTTAAAGAAAGAGTTAAATATAACGATAATGATAAAAATAGATATAAAAATAAATATGAAGATTAATGGTGAGATAAAAGTAAAGATTTTTTGCGTATTTCACTGAACAGTTTGGGAGTTTTCAGGTTACTAATACTCCTGTAAGAACAACAATGGCGACCTAGTGACCGATGTCCAGAATATTATTTAGACGTGAACCACTGTGCAACAGACCAACCTAATATTCACGCACGTCGGCAATTTATTTTCAAAAATTTCTCATGAATATACAACTTGCATTGAAGCAACCGAATTTGAAAGGCGTGCATAAAAAGTCAACTCAAATTCTAAATATTTATAATTTAATTACATTTCATAAATACTCGAAGTAATGCTACTTTTTCTACATACAAAGAATCATTTATTACCTTAAGAGTTTGTTCTGTTTTAAAAATAATTAAATGCATACAATATTTTCGCTGTTTACATACTACATGTTCGAAACGTAACTTCATGGCTAAAATTTCAGCTGTTCAGATATTTTTAAAGATTACTAGTTGTTTAGTTGCAAAATTCCCCCATTTATGTGTACGTTGCCCAATGTCAACAACGAAAAAATTATGAAAAATTACCTGTTTCGAAAAATTATGAAAAATTGCGGCAAAATAATATTTTCATTAACAAAAGTATTAACAAGTCAACAACATGTGAAAGCGAGCAGAAAAAACAAAAGCAAATGCACGCACGAAATGCTATAAGAGTACGGTGTACGATACTTTTAAAGTTATAGGTAAAGAACTATGAAGAAAAATAAGCTGCTGAGTTAAGCTTGATTTATGACGTTTGAAAGGAGAAAAAATTGGCTGACCATACAAACTAATGGGTAAATGCGTGTCCAGATGTCTAGAATTAAAAAACTGAAGATTTTTGTTTTATTTCTTGTTATTAGTTCATTCATATAACAGGTTGAGCAACAGAGTGAAAAGATGATGCATTTTGGAACGAAAAATTAAACTGAAGAAGGCACAATGCTGAACTGTACTGTGGCGTGGCAGGCATCAAGCTTCGATAAATCCGAGAAATCGGCAGTCAGTTGCTGTTTAATTTTAATAAATACTCAAAACGTTTTTCACTAAATGTGTCAGATTGCACTGCTAGCGGTCTTTCTAAAGTGCGTTTTGACAGGTGACTGGCGTATATTTGTTTGACTGAATATTTAAATAATTAAATAAAGGAGGTAAGCCAGTTTTAATTGCAAATATGTTTAGCGTACATCAATTCAGCATCATTTCGAGAATGCAGTTTAGGTTACAATCATATATTATTCTTAACTTCTGACTATAACGAAGACAATAAAGATGCCACGCAATCACACTCGTTTGCCACACTAAAAGCATAAACAGACGGCAGCGTTGATCCGGATCAACTCGGGAATTAACTGCAGTTGATTCGGATTAAGTCCGTGTTAGTCCGGATCAACGCTACCGTCTGTTTAAGCTTTAAGGGCCATTTTCTGAAGTAAATTTTAAGTTTAAAGCTCACTTTATATTTAAAGGTTGGATTAAAAGTAGCGCTATGTCTAAAGTTTAGCATTTATATTATCTGTTTATGACATATGTATGTTTCTTGGTTGCAAACCAATTTAAAACGGATAATAAAATGTTTTACTTTAGACACAATCAGGTTACTTGAGAAAAGGGCCCTAAGTGATAATCTTGAACACCAAGCGATTTTGAACCCTAGGCACATAAATTAATGAAATTAAAAAATTTAGGTACATACAATTTTTTTAGAAATTTACAATTTATTTGAGGATGAAGAATATTAGGAGCCATTTCCAAGCGCTAATCAAAAATGATTAATATTCCCCATCACAAAGTTTATAAAACTTGAAATTACGCTCCATTTTTTAATGTTTTACAATTACGAAAAATTTTGTAATTATGGAGACGCAGTACTTTTACTTGACATATCCCACGTATCTATGTATGTAGATAATATGCAAGCATTTGTGTGTGCCTAAAACATGTGTCCACTTAAAATCCCTACCGCATTATGGACGCCACAAACATAAACCTCGAAATANTGGGTATTTACATAGCCGCCGCTAGGTAACCCCCTCAAAACAGACAACAAATTAGAAAGAACTAAATTCTGATTTATTGTTGATGTCTCGACAAAAATTGGTAGCTGTGTCTAGATTGCAAATTATNCGGTATTTACACAGCCGCCGCTAGGTAACCCCCTCAAAACAGACAACAAATTAGAAAGAACTAAATTCTGATTTGTTGTTGATGTCTCGACAAAAATTGGTAGCTGTGTCTAGATTGCAAATTATCCATAAGTAGACGTATATACATACATACATATGTATATGCCTACATATTTCTGTCATTCTGTATATGCGTTTATATGATACCTGCTCGCTTGTAGTATATTAAAGAAGCCAAAAATTTTCATAAATTTTTAAGAAAATCGTTGATCACTTCAACACTGGCAATTAATTTTTGTCCCAATAGTTTAGTGTGAAAGCTTTTTTTTGGTTTTCTTTGGTTTTATTTTATTGCCCAGCGTCCACTAACAGCTGTTTAGGGCCATCAAAAAAAATTAACAGAACTTGAGTTAACTTGTCTCGTAATAATGAAATATGAACAAATTATTCATAAGTATGTATGTAGTACATATGTATATTTCTACAAGCGAAATTTTTTGACAGCAAAAATTAAAATGTCAAAATAACAAAATTTCCTTAGCTAAAGTTTGAGGTTAAGCGTTTAATGTTAACTGCGTAACGGTCACAGCAAATATCAATTAAAAATATATAGCCGTCTGTGAAGCCTGGTTTTCGATTTTTCATATTTTGTCTTACCGATAACATGATAACTCAAAGTCCGAAAGCCCATTTAGCAACGAATGTACATATATGATTGAAGACCATTTTCGATGTAAATTCATCGATAAAATGTTTTTTAACTTTAACTGGCAACGTGTTTTCACTTATTTGACGATAAATGCAATTGCGTTTGACGTAGTGAAAACAAACATTAAGCCACCATATCGAACTTTGTACCACTGCAGTTAGATAGTACTCGAAGCCACCCACCACCGAAGCCATTACTTATCCTGTTGGGAAGCCACAGCTCTTTCTATTTATCGTTTATTTGATCGTGCAAATAATACTGTCTCTAAAATTTACTGACCGTCAGCCATTCGGCGATGTTCACAGCGCCATAAAAACTATATATATAAATATTTATAGTAGGGCTGTGCGATTAATTGATTATTCAAAATTTTAATTAATCATAAAGTAAATAACTCAATTATTCGATTAATTGGAAATTATGATTACTCAAAAGTTCAGTTACTCGAGTAATCAAGATTTTGATTAACCAAAAACAAAAATATTTGAGTAATTTGCTTTATGATTAATCAACATTATGAATAAAATGAGTAATCAACATTTCAAAGTACTCTTTACATTAGGGCTGTGCGATTAATTGATTACTCAAAATTTTAATTAATCATAAAGTAAATAACTCAATTATTCGATTAATTGGAATTTATGATTACTCAAAAGTTCAGTTACTCGAGTAATCAAGATTTTTGATTAACCAAAAACAAAAATATTTGAGTAAGCTGCATTATGATTAATCAAAATTTCGAGTAGAATGAGTAATCAACATTTCAACTCTTTACATATGTATAAAGTAGTTAAAGTTCCTTGATACTTTGAAAACAACGTTTCTGTTTTCAAAAAGTTAAAACAAAAAATTTGTTTCGTATACAGAATGTAAAAAAGGAAATAAGCCTTTTCCAAAGCAAACTCTTTTAACGAGTAAAATTATTTTTTTTGAGTAATCATATTTCAAGTAACTCGATTAATCATCGTTTGATAATCAAAATCTTGATTACTCGAGTAATTGATTAACCGAATAATTGATTAACCAACTTGCTCGAGTAATCGAATAATCGCACAGCCCTACTTTACATACATACATATAAAGCAGTTGAAGTTCCTTGATACATTGAAAAAAACGTTTCTGCCCACTAGAACTTGAAGGGAGATCTCCCAATGTGAGGAATAAGAGAGTACTCCATTTGGCCTGATTTTGGAGCAATAGGGGAGATTTGTAGGTTCTGACCTCCTTTATAACTCGCTTAGGAGTCAAATCGAAGATCTCCTAAGTGAGCAACAAAAGAATACTCCCAGAGCCATGATTTTGGAGCAATAAACGATTTTTGTAGATTTTGTACTCCTTTATTACTCGTTTAGGAGCCAAACGGGAGATCTCCCAAGTGAGCAATAAAAGAATACTCCCTGAGGCATGATTACGGAGCGATAACTGAAATTTGTCGGTTTTGTACTCCGTTATTACTCGCTTAGGAGCAAAATGCGATGTCTCCTAAGAGAGTAATCCTGGAGTTTTCCTTTTGATTGATAGGGGAGCTATAGGCACCTCGTTCAAAAGAAATTGCGTATTATTGGAAAAATTTCTCATAAGGAAAACTACAGAAAATATTTCATAAAGAAACAATATAAGGAGGATGCAAAAATTGAATGACGATAGCACACAGTTAAATGAACGTCCATCGGTATGTATTGCAACTTCTGTTTAAATTGATTAAATGTTGTGTTATATATCGCTAAATACTTTTCTGATTAGCAAATTTGTGTCAGAATTTACGTATGACCACCTGGTTTTAACGTTCATATAATGCCGGTCCAGAGCTTTTACTGGGGGACATAGCTATCAGATGGGCTAAGTACCCTTCACATTGATCGTGGTTAAAACAAGAAAGTTGTATACACTCTCCCTATTTGCGTGAGCTCCTGAACACCCAAGAATCCCTGACACCAGGAAATCATGTAGTTATCTCACCGTTTTATTATTATTCTGTTTTACCTTGAATGCATTTACCCGCATTAGAATTCCAATATTAATCAAAAATGTAATAAGTATTACTTATGTATGTTTTGTCTGACCTCGTACTTATAGGTATCTGTTAAGATCTTTTAATATTGTATACATGCATGAGATTAAAAAATTAAATAAATCGATTGCGTAAATAGCAAAATCTTTTAGCTTATATGTGAGGCAATGAAAAGCTCTTTTATTACTCGTACAGGAGGCTTTCGGGATGCCTCTCATGGGAGCACTCCCTTATTGATCGGTCGGGAGGAATGTGGGATGTTTTTCTATGTACACTCCCTTGTTGTCTTTTTAGGAGGTATAGGGGAGGATTTTATGGGAGTACTCCCGTATTGCTCCCTTAGGAGGTTTGTGGGATGATATTTCTGTGTGTGCTCCCCGATCGCTCGTTTAGGAGGTAAAAGGGACTACTCCCCCTCCTAGGACATACAATGTTAAAGGGAGTATACGAAATTACATGCTTATACACAGAAGCATAGGGAGCAATGGGGAGTATTCGTATGCTCCCAAGGGAGTACTCACCGAGCAATCGTACGATGCTCCCAAGTTCTACTGGGTGTTTTCAAAAATTAAAATGAAATACATACATACATATTTTTTCATATAAAGAATATAAAAAAGAAAATAAGCATTTTCCAAAGCAAACTCTTTTAACGAGCAAAATTTATTTTTTTGAGTAATCATATTTCAAGTAACTCGATTAATCATCGTTTTGAGTAATCAAAATCTTGATTACTCGAGTAATTGATTAACCGAATAACTGATTAACCAACTTACTCGAGTAATCGAATAATCGCACGGCCCTAATTTATCGATTATAATTTGGAGGGTGTTAGTTATTTTATGGGAATTCAATAGGGGCCAGATTGACATGCATTTTTGCAATTACATACTTGCATATAAAAAACAATGCCTTGCAACATTTTCTTCTTCTTCTTTTTTCACATTACATATTTACGCATGCACGTACATAGATACATATGAGATATTCTTTTTCAAATCGAACACAAAATTTGGTGTCACACTTTCGATTGGCTTCAAATTTTTTGTATGGGTTCTATACATGAAATAAGCTAACACGTGTTCGAGTAATTTTTTGTCGCATTTTTCTTTGGAGATATGATCTGTCAAAGTTTGCATTTTTTCGTGATTCTGACTAATCATAACTCCTTGTAGCGAATCGGAGATATGACATACTTTTTTTTACGAAATCTGCCCGACTTAAAAAAGAATGGCTCATATGCAAGTAATTTCACAACTAGAACATGTGCGAAGCAGTGTTGCCGTTGTGCGTCTAAAGGGGCAATTTGACCAGCACCAATACCCTTTGACCCGTCTTTCTGAAAATTTGGTTTTTTTTAACATTTTCCAAAATTATGTGTGACTTTAGCCCCTATTCAGAGCTTTTTATTCAGGAAATGTTAACAGAACCATGTATGAAAAAATATTTACTCCTATGAGTACGAAAAAATGCATCACTTAAAACTTTTAAAGTATTTTCTCTTTGCAGTAACTAGATTTAATTGTATGGTTGCAACCCTGCTTTTTTCGCAAAGCTTGTTCCGGAATTTTCTTTTTAATTCAACAGATTTATACTTTTACTACTAGTAAAGAAAATCCAAAATAATATGGTGACCCTTTTTTCGTGAATGTCCCCTTTTTTGCAATTTTTTGAAAATTCTCATCGGCAACACTGGTGCGAAGGATAAAGTGTCGCGTTAATAATGACAGCAAGTTTAGGCGCCTAAAAGTAGCTAATGAGTGAACATGTGTTTGTTTGTGTGTGTGCTGGCGTAGCACGTGGACGTGCACAATTAATTTGCTGGTGTTTGAGTAAAATTAATTGCGCTGGATTAAGGTGTTTGTAGTGTGTTTAGGTTATTTTTTTTATTTTTTTTAGTGCTTATAAATCCTTGGGAAAAAATGTGTAAAATTTTGTAGTGAAACTGAAAAGTGGCACAAGTTTTATTCGCTTTTAAAAGAATGGAGGTAGGAAAATTTGACTGAAATAATATAAAATAAAGTANAGTGCTTATAAATCCTTGGGAAAAAATGTGTAAAATTTTGTAGTGAAACTGAAAAGTGGCACAAGTTTTATTCGCTTGTAAAAGAATGGAGGTAGGAAAATTTGACTGAAATAATATAAAATAAAGTAATATAAAATAAAATAAAATAAAATAAAATAAAATAAAATAAAATAAAATAAAATAAAATAAAACAAAATAAAATAAAATAAAATAAAATAAAATAAAATAAAATAAAATAAATTAAAAAGAAAGTAGAAAATGAAGTGGCAAAAAACCAAATGAAGTGAAATTAAGAAAAATATACTAAACAAGGTAAATCCAAATAGAATACCTCAAGCATGAAAATTATAATATAATAAATACATGGGAAACTTCAAAGCCTAGGCGGCACGGGTAAATAATAATCGATTTAAAAATGAAAAAAATACGTATCTCCCTAGTTTTGATATTCTTTAGATCTGGGCGGTGGCTGGAGGAAACAAATTTTGAGCCAACCTAATGTACATGCAAGTGCATAAATACATACATAGTATGCACATAAACAAACATACGCACATATGTATATCTCTACACCGGTGCACTTTCCATCACTTCCTTACTTCGAAATTTTTCTTTCATCAACGCGTAACAACAAATTTTGTTACGCACTTGCAGATGCGCCCAATTTCTTTGCATTCATATTTTGTTGTTGTTGTGTTCTACCTATTCACTTCTACATACATACATACACTCAGACACTACATTGTTCTACATATTAATGCCAATTCATTAATGGTTCTGGTCGTTTTTGTTGCTTTCCGTCCAGCCAATAACAACCACTACATTGTAGTATACACACCTTTATGCATGCATTTCATAAATTTCCACAAAACGTTAATTGCTTTGGCGGCATCGCTGCGTTGAAATTCAATTAACTGTGTGAATTTCCATTCGTGAGTAACGAATTAGAATTGCAGCTCATAAACGCCCAACGCCACCCAATGGCGTATGGGCACCTCTTTCACAGCTACAAAGTTTATGTGTATGTATGTATGTGGCTTTGTTAATTGATAAATGCATGCATGTATGTATGAATGTATGCACGTGTGCAACGCATGGATGTATGCATTTTTGCTCATTGTAGCGGTACATTTAGTTCGCACCTTCAATTTGTTGGAATGAGTTTATCGCATTGACAGGTTTATGTTTTGTTTACGCTCAACTTGGTCGACAACACAGCCAAACGGTAAGCTGCGGTGCTTAGCAAAAGTACAAAAGTATGTATGCACTTGTAGATGCATAGCAAGGAGTATGCTTGTGTGCGAGTAGGTGAATTATGCCACCTCCACTTTTCACTGCCAGCGCTCGCGTTTGTCAGTCAGTCGCACATACATATGTACTATCAATAAGTTAATACCAATAATACCTAGGCATGCTTACGTGTGCGCATATATATACTTACATATGTATGTATGTACATATATGGGTGCAACACTTGTTTGCCTTAATGGAAAATCGTATTAAATTTTCAATAATTACAAAANCATATATGGGTGCAATACTTGTTTGCCTTAATGGAAAATCGTATTAAATTTTCAATAATTACAAAACCATCTGAGCGCTGCGTGAGAGCACTTACCGTTGTTATTAAAACAATACAAAATCGAGCATACAGATATGTATGTACATATGTATACAGATGTGTGCACGTAAAATGTTCCAAAGTAAACATTATAAAGAAATATGTGTGTGCGCATAGATCGCACTCGGAACATCTTTTAAGCAATATTTGTATATTGATTGCTTGCTGCTTGCTGCTAGCTCTTGTACCTCTCTTCTTCATTAATGCCGAGTACTTTTCAATTTATTACTTTGATCACTATTATCTCGCACATCTAATTTTTATGCTTGCCATGTGTCTTGGCGTGACTGCTACATATTCCTATTTATTTAAAATTACTTAAAATATACATAGTCAAACTATATTTTGTTCTTTTTTGCAAAATGAAACAAATTGGCAGCGAATTTATGCTGTCGTTAATGGTTTTTGTCTAAGTTTATTTTTTACTCGAAAATGAAAAAAATGCTGACAAATATTGTTGTATTTATTTGTAAATATCAATCATTTGGCGCCACGAACTGTTCGTGAAAGTAAAAAAAAAATAATTAATAAAAATATATACATACATATGTACATACATAAATTAACACCGAGCTTTTTGTTGTTGTTTAGACTAATGTTTAGAAATATTAAGTTATACTTTTTGGAGATATTTTCATAAGGCAGAGAAGGTCAGCGCCTGTGATTATGTCTAAGTATTTGAACACATACGGTGGCAATTAGAAGAAAATTTAGGTATATCCGAACTTGTTATAAAGATTTCAAATATTTGTCGAATTTCGGCACAAATTCCTATTTTTTAGATGATTAAATTTAAAATATGTAACTTAATGTGATTTGTCAGAAATTTTAAAATTTATTGATTTTAAAAATATTTATAATTTGGAATATTAAAGATTAA
>NW_016170088.1:0-8899 GCF_001687245.7 Rhagoletis zephyria
TCTAATATTAAAGGGGCCATACAAAGTGAATTTGGCGAATGAAAACACATATCATGTTTCGGACATGTTATTCATAATATTGGCCAGCGACTTGTCGAAAGAAATATTATCCCATCCGTGAATCTGAAAATAAAATAATTGAAATACCTCAATAGGTGAAGATGATGGTATTGATAGCTTTGATGACCTAAACGTAGATAACAGTAATGAGCAATCAACTTTGCGAGGACTGTTGGCAAAAGTCAAGAAAATTATAGCTACTACGATTTAATATCTTTTCAAAAGGATTTGCATGAAAATTCTCGTCTTAAATTCATTCAGGAAGTAAAAACTAGGTAGAATTCATGCTACGAGATGATTGACTTACTATCGTACTAGCGGACCAAGTCAGTAAAGTACTTTTTCAAGTGAAGATACATAGATACAACTTCTAGAGCTAAACCACCTAATATGATTACTGGAGAAGATGTTGATGCGTTGATTGATGTACGAGACGTTTTGTGCGAGTTGCCCGTGAAGTTTGTTCTGAAAAAAATGTGGCATTGAGTAAATGTATACCGTTAAATTGTGGGCTTATCATGACAAACTACTATAAAACTTTAAATTGTAATTATTGCCTTAAAATTAAATTTATATTTTACTTTCATAAATTCAAGGTATGGCTCCAGATAATTCAATTGGACGACAATTAAAAAAAAAAGCTCTCACAAGAAATAGAATTTAAATATGGAAATATTGAGTCTGTACAGTTATATTCTTGCGCGACAATTTTTAATCCTCTTTAAAAAAGGATTGGATTTCAAAGTATTCGAGAGTAGCGTTAGTAAGTTGACTCCAATAACAACAACATATCGATTCTGATTTGACAGATATGCATTTAAAGAAGTTCAATTATTTTTTGTGTTTAAATATTTACTAGTTAATTATTTTTTTATAATTTAATGTACCCTTTCATTTTATTTTTCCGGTTTAGGTGAACTTGGTAAGATTGAAAGAAGAGAAGCACTGGAAGCACCGACCAATTTAGCAAGTATTAACGAGGAAGAAGATATAATGCTATTCAACAAAATGGACAAATGTTGTTTTCCTAACTATTTTAGTTTAATACTTAATTTTAAAGTTCAAAGCCAATTAATCAGGCATGTTCCGCAATTCACTTCCGAGCGAATTTCAACCCCTGCCAATTTGAATACAAAGCGGATTTAATTGAAATTCACTCGGAAGTGAACTGCAGAACCTGCCTGAATAATTGAAAGAATTTTTTTTTTTAATTATCACCTAATTTAATGTTCATTACTTAAAAGAATAAATTTTCAAAAAGACAATTTTAGTCATAAAATCGACTTTCAGAGGTAATTAATCGACTCTAAGAATCGAAAACCTGAAAGTCGATTCCGAAGTCAAGAATCGATACTGAGCTCGTTCTTGATATCCCTAGCGAAGGCTCGGATGTAGAATCTGTAGACCTTAAAAGATTTGATATTAAAGCTCAGCAGTAAGAAATCGCCTAATGTGAGAAAAGGCAGCAAAATTACTTTTTTTATATATAATATGTCCCTTTTGAACTTTGACTACTAGATTAAAACACTATATAGCAACACTGTTCGGCAACTACGAATTGGTATGAAGTCAACAACCGTATTTAAACCAAGAGGCTTCAATTCACGAAATTGTTCTAATTTCGGACCGATCTTGGCTATCACTGAAAACGAGAAAAGGAAAATTTAATGTAAGCAAACTTCTTCTTCTTCTTTTTTGGCGCTGTAACCGCCTAAGCGATTTTGGCCGAGTTCAGCAAAGCACGCCAGTCGCTTCTCCTCTGTGCCAACTGACGCCAATTGGAAACGCCAAGTGAAGCCAAGTCCTTCTCCACCTGATCTTTCCATCGCAGTGGGGGCCTTCCTCTTCCTCTGCTACCACCAGCGGGTTCCGAGTTGAATACTTTCAGAGCTGGAGCGCCGGTGTCCATTCGAACGACATGACCAAGCCAACGGAGCCGCTGTATTTTAATTTGCTGCACTATGTCCATATCGTTGTTAAGCTCATACAGCTCATCGTTCCATCGTCTGCGGTACTCGCCATCGCCAACGCGCAAAGGCCCGTAATTCTTCCGCAAAATCTTTCTCTCAAACGCTCCAAGAGCCGCCTCATCGGTTGTTGTCATTGTCCATGCTTCTGCGCTATATACCAGCACGGGCATGATGAGGGAGTTATAGAGCGTGGTTTTCGTACGTCGATAGAGGACTTTACTCCTGAATTGCCTACTCAGTCCAAAGTAGCACTTGTTGGCAAGACTGATTGTGCATTGGATTTCAATGCCGACATTATTATCGGTGATAATGCTGGTTCCTAAGTAAACGAAATTCTCTACTTTCTCGAAATTGTAACTGTCAACAGTGACGTGGGTGCCAAGGCGCGAATGTGCTGACTGTTTGTTTGATGACAGGAGATACTTCGTCTTGTCCTCGTTTACCACCAGACCCANAAAAGGCAGAACAGACTTCGCGGTTTTTGTTACCGATGATGTCGATGTCATCGGCATAAGCCAGCAATTGCACGCTCTTGTAGTAAATTGTTCCTGAGCGGCTCAGTTCTGCAGCTCTTATTATCTTCTCAAACATCAGATTAAAGAAGTCACATGAAATGGAGTCGCGCTTAAACCCCGTTTTGTGGCGAACGGCTCGGAGAGGTCTTTCCCAATTCTGANATAGCGGCGTATGGGCAACTCCTTTTAGTGCTGTCAAAAGCGGCTTTAAAGTCGACAAATAGGTGGTGAGTGTCGATCCTTTTCTCGCCGGTCTTTTCCAAGATTTGACGTATTGTGAATACCTAGTCTATGGTGGATTTGCCAGGCCTAAAGCCACACTGAAAAGGCCCAATTAGTTCATTGACGGTGGGCATCAGTCTTTCACACAATACGCTCGATAAGACCTTGTAGCCTATGCTTAGAAGGCTGATCCCGCGGTAGTTGGGGCGCCAGGCGGGGTCACCTTGCTTGTGGATTGGGCAGAGCACACTTAAATTCCAGCCGTCGGGCATGCATTCATCTGACCATATTCGCACAAGAGTTGATGCATGCACCTTATCAACTCCCTGCCGCCGTACTAGAATAGCTCAGCTGGCAGGCCGCGTTATTGCTATACGTACCTCGTCATAGTCAGGCGGTGTAACGTCGACTCCGCCATCATCGACTGCGGGCTCGGGCTCTTCTTCTCCACAACTTCCCGTGCTGCTACCATTTAGTAGGGCGGAAAAGTGTTCCCTCCATAATTTAGGTACGCTCTGGACATCAGTTATTAGGTCGCCATTATTGTTCTTACATGAGTACGCCCCGGTCTTTAAACCTTCCGTAAGTCGCCTAAATCTCTGGTAAGATTTACGGGCATTCCTCCTGTCGGCCAGCATTTCAAGCTCTTCGCACTCTTCAGCGTGGCCCTGTAGGCGGCATCTTTTTTCTCTGCAGCTTCCTGACGCTCCTCACCGTACCAGTTGTTCTTTCGGGCTCGCTGAAATCCGACTACTTCTTCGGCGGCGGTACCTAATGGGGGGGAAAATGTGGTTCCACTGCTCGCATATGTCGGTTTGTTGAAGAGTGCAGGTGTGAGAGTCGAGTAGCGAAAACACTGTCTGTCTGTTGTGATTGCAGCTTTGCGACCTTAAGGTTTCATTGCATATTTGCGCGCACATTTTTTGCTGCACAGAGGCGGGTGCGTATCCTGGCTGCAACAAGATAGTGGTCCGAGTCGATGTTTGGGCCTCGGAGTGTGCGTACGTCTAAAACACTGGAAGCGTGCCTTCCGTCTATCACAACATGATCGATTTGGTTTCTCGTTTTTCGATCCGGAGACAGCCACGTAGCTTGATGGATCTTATTATGCTTGAACCTAGTACTGCATACTACCATGTTTCGGGCCCCGGCGAGGTCGATGAGCCTCAATCCGTTGTCGGACGTTTCATCGTGGAGGCTGAATTTTCCGACGGTGGTTCCAAAGATCCCTTCTTTTCCCGCCCTGGCATTGAAGTCGCCAAGCACCATTTTGATATCATGCGGGGGCAGCTCGTACGTGCGCTCCAAGCGCTCATATAAGAGATCCTTGGATGCCTCATCCTTCTCTTCCGTCAGGGCATGGACGCAGAAGAGCGAGATGTTGAAGAATTTCGCTTTGATGCCGATTGTGGCTAGCCGCTCGTCCACCGGGGTGAACGACAGTACTCGGCGACGGAGTTTTTCTCCCACCACAAATCCAACTCCTAATTTGCGCTCCTTTACATGGCAGCTGTAGTCGACGTCGCAGGGCCCCAGACATTGCTTGCCTTGCCCCGTCCAATGCATTTCTTGGATGGCGGTGATGTCAGTTTTTGTCCTTACGAGGACATCAACCAGCAAAGCAGAGGCACCTTCCCCATTAAGGGTCCGGACATTCCAGATGCATGCCCTCAAATCGTAGTCCCTTAAACGTTTGCCGTGGTCGTCATCATAAGGGGGGGTCTCATCCGAGGCCTTGCTTTGCTTCTTCACTGGAAGTGGTTTTTACGTGGCGGGTCCCAAGCCCAGCGCACAACCCATTGCTGGGACGGGGTGGTTTCGCCACCAAATACACATTTAAATAGCGAGCCGCTTGCTCCAAGCAGAAACCCGCTTGCAGCCGCACCTACTGGTTAACAGACGCTGCAGACTTCAGTGAGCCCTTACACCGAATAAGTCGGAGTGGCCCCACCGAGGCTCCCTCTCTTTCTGCCGTGACCCAAGGCTCCACTCCTATTGGCTACCGCATCTCGCACATGGGGACGCAAGAGTCGGGATTGAGTATAGCCATGCGACTGTAACTGCATACCCAGCGCAACGACTATACCCCATTGCACTGTAAGCAAACTATCAACCTTAAATTCAGCGCAACATAATAAGCTTACTCACTTCGCCAATGACAGTAGTAAAATGAGCTCATAAACCCATCCATTAATTCAGAATATCAGTAAAAATGTGAAATTGCTAACAGTACAGATTCCTGATAGAGGGCGGCTATTGAATCACTTTGACAGGCAATTTGCATATCTGTTGAACAACCGAATAACGCTATGTCTATAAATTGGCTTGGCGCATATTGTGCAACATTGCAGCTCCGCCGCCAACAACCAGCAACAACATGACACACTAAAACGGCTACAACGTACAAATTAATAGCGCTTTTTAGCGAAATTAATTGATCTTCAAGTGAACGAGCTAAACGAGCTATTTCGTTGGCCCCAAATGACGCGAATGGAGCGAGACCTGAGGAAGCTGCAAGTAATTTTTGAATGAAATCGATACATGCGACAGCACATGCGCAAACTGGGGAAATTATTTCTTATACATAAATTGTTGTGCGGTATACATAGCACCCACCGTGGGCACTGCATTTTTATGTATGTATGTATTTACGTCAGGGATGTTGCGAATATTTGCATTCGCATCAAATGATACGAATTTTGCGAATGCGAATGTGTACATGGGCAGAGTCCACTATAATATTGTTGAAATGACTCTAAGTCTGTCTCAGCAGGGTGTTGACAATAACCGGCTTTTAGCTTCAGGGGCTAAACGGTTAAGTAGTATATCAAGCAAAATTTATGGGCCTTCAACAAGTACTGCTAAAAATCTTAAAAGCAACCAAGAAATAATTTTAGATTCCTCCAGCGAAAGCCAAGGCTCGAATGTAGAATCTGTAGGCCTTAAAAAATGTGAAATTTAAGATCAACTGAAGGCCTCTCTTAAAGAAAAACGAGCTCATCGCGGTGAAAATCCTCTCCATTGGTGGTTCCTATTGAGAAATTATTCGGTGCAGCTTACTTTTTTTTTAAATATAATATGTCCCTTTTGAACTTTGACTACTAGATTATATATATAGGTTAAGAACTCGTTTAATGTTCTAATAATTTAAAAAAAAATTTTTGCAATAAAAACGATGACTTAAGCTGATTATAGCTTTTTTAATGTTATTCCTAACATTCGCATTCGCATTCGTATGCGCATTCGCGAATGTGAAAAATGCGCCATTCGAAATATATCTGATGTACATACATGTAAAGGCATTAGTATTTATTTGGAACCTGCTTTCCTGGTCGATTCGAAATTGCCGCAAAGCTAAAGAGCAGATTTTATTCGATGGTCCACTTTGCATTGATAGCATGTGTACATACACACAAGGCATATTTGTGTATGTAGTTAAAACAAATACATAGTGAAATCCAGTAGGGTTAAAATAAGCTAGACCTTTGACTGCTCGTTATAGATGCAGAAGAATAAAGTCACTCTTCCAAGAGAGCCGATAGTTCTTTTCGTTATCTCTGCAAGATGATAAAAAAGCGTGACCTCAAATATTGGAGGTATATTACAGCTAATAAGTGTGAACTTGAGAAGTAGTAGAAATTTGTAAGCCACATTTGGTGCCATGTTCAGAAACCTGTTTGACCGAAGAAATTACAAACCAAGAAGTACAGGTTGAAACCTACACCCTAATTAGATGCACTCGCATAGTAGACACAGACGAAACTCTCATTAATTACTCGTTGATAAAAATATTTGGTGTCCTTTTTTAAAAATTGGAAATGTCACCGCGAAACTGACTTTATCAGCCACCTCAGTGAAATTTTAAACAATACTTGCCTAGAGGATAATACTGTATTTATTGGAGACTTCAATATAAATCTTTGTATATAAAACAACAACTTCCAGTAAAAAACTGGTACAGTTCTTTCAGTCCTTCTCCATGGTTCAGAGAATTAATTTTTATACTAGAAAATCGGAAGAGGTCGAAACCATGATTGATTTACTATTTAACAATAGCAACAACATTTCGTGTCAAAGAATAAAAACTTATCGGATCTCCGATCATGAGACAATATATGTCAAGATCGAGTTGGAAAAGATCTATAAAATGAGAGCAAACTCTAACCAGAGTGTCCAGATTGGGCGATTTTTCCCCTTTCAAGTCAATTTTTTGTGCGCTTCATGTAAATGCGCCGAAACGCATGGTAATTAGGTTATAGAATCCGAGCTTTAATTTTCATGTGGCAACACTTTTTACTGTCATCGATTTTCTTGTGGCATATCGAACATTTGCCAATATTAAACCACCATTTGTGACAACTCCCCCTGAATGTGAAACTTGCAATTTCATTTGTGGAAATAGCTGATCTCGCCTTATCGCTTATTAGTTTTTATATATATTTTTTTTGTATTAATATAAACGTTTTTTAAGAGTAGGAATATTTTAAAGAAAATTGTTTGTACATCACTATCATAAATATAAGTGATTTGTGTTATTTATTATTACCCTGAAGGTATTATAATCGTTTTTGGTTTTAAAAACTATGTTATAACAAGATCTAATTTTTATAAAAAAAAATTGGCGATTTCTTTCCAGAAATGGATCTTTTCTTTTTAAACAATCTGGACACCCTGACTTTAACATGCACTAAAGAAATAAGGCTTAAGCTCATGAACAAGTGGTATGTTACTGAATTACCAAACCTTAATAAACAAATGTATAATCTTTACAGGATAGTATTAGAAACAGGGGCCTGGAATAACTATAATACAATCAGACGTAGATATAAGAGCATGGTAAAAGTTAAAAAGGTTAAATACTTGTATGTCAAAGGAAATAAACACCATTAATAAAGTGTTAATTCACCTTTTACACAACGGAAAATAAGATAAAATCGAAAACAAAACGTGGCTGCAATACCGCTTATATTTTAGTTCTGACTATTACACTGAGTGGTACACAGCTAAAACTCAATCCTAAGTCGGTAAAGCCTCAGGTAAGTAAAACCTCTAAAATTTCTGTTCATTCAGTAATTAAGAGAAAATTGAAAAACAGACCAATCTACTTGCGTATTGGCAGCTCTTGCAGCAAAAGAGCTACGATCAAAATCATACCCATATGGCAAAGTTGGTAACTCAAAACTTTTTTAAAAATTATAGCGTCTAAAATTATATACACCTAAACGAGTCTATACGGCCGGGTAGAGGAACTGGGGATAACATAGTCGTTCATCTGCGGGTATTAAAATACTTACCAAACAGTACAATTCAATGCAAATTAGAATTTAAAAATAATTAGGTACAGCTTATCTTAACGACGCAAAAAAAATTTTGAAAAATACACACCGTCCATACTTTTCAAATCACCTTTAAACTAAACGAAAAATAGATCTTAACATTTAAAACAGCTTAAGAATGTAAACCACCTGATTGCCAAAGCTTCTATGATAAGTTACCTCATGAGAAATAAACCTAGAACTTTTTATGTGCATACATCCTTGGCTTCGGTAGGGGTAAAATTTGCGAAGCTGTAACGCATAGCCCAGCAGGAAATTTCGAATGTGTTTTGCAGCAGAAATTTTTTTATTTCATACGAAGCACCCTGTGTATAGTGGCTATAGCACAATCAGGGCTGCCAACTTGCCTGAAACCGTGCCATTTTTATACCCGAGCGCACATGTACACAAGGGTATATTAATTTTGTTCACATAACGGTTGTTTGTAACAGCCAAAACGAATCGAGATAGATATAGACAAATGTATACATAAATGATCAGGATGAAAAAAGAAATCGATTAAGCCATGTCTGTCTGTCCGTCCGTCTGTCCGTCTGTCCGTCCGTCCGTGTACACGATAACTCAAGCAAAAAATTGAGATATCTCAACGAATTTGGTATATGGTAATCCCTTAATCCAAGGTAGGTTGGTATTGAAAATGGGCGAAATCGGACTTTAACCACGCCCACTTCCCATATAACGGTAATTTCCAGAAATACGAAAACTGCGATATTTTAGTAACTACTGAAGATTATTCACTTCAAATTGTTATTTACAATAATTTTTAGACGAAAAATAAGAATATTATAAATTTTTG
>NW_016170088.1:9095-16345 GCF_001687245.7 Rhagoletis zephyria
GGTAACCGCTGCACCAATTTCTTCTAAACTTGGCACAGTTGTTGGCCTTGCTACAGCATAAAAAGCGCCGAAACTTTTTAAAATCGGACAATAACCACGCCCACATCCCATATAACGGTAATTTAGAGAAATACAAAATCTTCGATAAATCAGTAAATATTAAAGCTAATTTATTCAAAATTGATGCTTGCAACAATTCTTTACCAAGAAATACGTTTATGGTAAAATTTGGAAAATGGGCGTGGCACCGCCCACTTATAATCACATATATGTATATCGGTAACAGTTCTACCGATTTGTACCAAACTCGATACTTTTATTGTGCTTGCCACATAAAAGCAAAACGTTGAAAATTCATGAAATCGGACTAAAATTACGGCCGCTTTTCATATAACGGTAAATTTCAGAAATGCTTGAAACTGCGATATTTCGAAATTTAAGGACGCTAATTTACTCAAAATTGATACACCCTGGATTACTATGCAGCGGTAACCTTCGGAAAGGTGAAAAAACATTTATTCAATACTTGCGCCGGGTATTTAACGTTCGGCTCCGCCCGAACTTAGACTTTCTTACTTGTTTGCCCTATTTTACTTCAAATGGCACTAAATTTTTCAATTTACGCAAAATTTAAATTTCAGGGTCGAATAAATTTGAACAGGTATCAAAATTTTCATAATTTTTTATTTTATTGCAACACATAGGTAAGGATAGAAATGTAATTTTAGCTGAAAATGTTATTTTTTTTACCGAAGAAGCAAACCCGTGCATATACCAAAAATGCCGCATAACTACCTTTCTCTGACTTTGCCCGCTATATCGTAGAACTTTCAATTGGCCGTAGGCCATGCTCAGACAATTTTTAAGCATTTATATTTTATTATTTTAGACAAAATATATAGTCGTAAAAAATTTAGTTTAGATTTTTTTAGAAGACTAGTTTTGAAAATGGTAAAAACGGGATATACACATGTATGTACATTTTCCGCTCACACATTTTTCTACGTGTTTGGCCGAGCTTCTCCTCCAATTTGTAGTGCGGGTATTGATATTGATACACAATTGGAAGCCATGCAATTCTACAAGCTTTTCATGGCAGAAATATACTCCGATCTTTGTCATCGCCTAGCGAGAAAAATGTATTTGTTTTATGTTTCTGGGAAAAGGAATGGGATCCTGGCCCTACCGAAAGTCAGCACGCACCCCTTGCCACTACCTTCGGAGCGTATATAATTCATTAAATATTGCCTAGTACCTAGAGGGTGGTTAGCGGCCTTTTAGCTGAAAACCAGTCTATTTTTATTGCCGAAATTTAGAGCTGCTTCAAAACTGTGACCGATGTACGTAAACTTGTTTTATAGTGAGCAAATAATTCGTTTTCCGCACGCTAACTTGGTACTAAAGAAGTTGTGTCCAACATAAGATTATGGTGAGCATTAATCCAGTCCATGTATGTAAATACACATGCACATACTACACATATACTCTCGTACTTTTAATGCGCTACTTCATTGATACAAAAGGAATCGCTTACCAAAGTAAGTAAAGCTTTTGCTGGGTAGATACACTAAACCAAAAACATAAGTACATGTATATGTGTGTATGCCCTATTCACAAAAAAAAAAAACTATTTCTTTAATACACTAGATTAAATAAATCAATTTGAACATAAACACAATCACAAAATACTCAACAATTAATCATTTTCATTTAAGTATACACGCTTCACCAGATCTCGACAGTTTGATTGGCATTGGTGTTGTACAACAGGACGCCTACGCAGCGGAAATGATAAATAAATTTCGCAATCATTTTATTGTAAAATTGGCGCTCATTTAATACTAAAATCTTTTTATTATTGTTTAATTCAATAAATCTGCGCTTTCGCTATATTATTCTTGCAAATAGCAACACAAAAGTCAAAAACAACACCCATGTACATTAGCGTGGGCCGAAAATCCGATTTTTTAGAATTTTGATTGGTAATAGCAAAAATAGGGCTCATTATGTTCTAAAAACAATCTGTGTGAAAGATGACAATCTTAGGCTCGCCCAAGTCCATCAAAGTTCCAGTGTCAAAAAAAAATTTTTTCTTAGCTTACTTCGATTCTCCACATAAAAGGTCCATATACAAAATTATGTAGGACTAATACTTTCGAAGATAGTTGCAATTTTAGTAAAACAAATATATTAATTAATCTATTTATTAATTTTTATTTTTTGAGCTCATTGAACTTTGATGGACTTGTGCGAGATATTGACCAAAAATTGTCATCTTTCACACAGATTGTTTTTGGAGCATAATGAGCCATATTTTAGCTATTACGAATCGAAATCTTAAAAAAGCGGATTTTCGGCCCACGCTAATGTACATATGTACATATAGTACATACATAGAGCCCATACTATTGACAAGCATTGACTAGCAATAACAACCATGCAGGTTGTAAACACCTGTACTCTCTACCGGTGATTATGAATCAAATGTGATTTGGTGATCTTTTGCAGATCCGACATATTGACGCTACGGTTACTGCTTTAATGAAAAAGTATGAATGAAACTGGTTTCGCAGCCGCCACTGATTCATTGATAATTTTTTCAGAGCGTAATGGAAATAAAATTTATTTGCAGTTTATGCAAAAAGTTAAATGTGAATTATAAAGTGAATAAATTGAATCAGAAAAGTATGAAGATGAGTTCTCTATTGTTTTTTTTCTGAATTCCAGGGAAATAAAATGAAGTGCTAGCGAAGTATCGATGTTTCTGAGAAATTATTGTGAATAGGTCATAAATTCATTTAGTTAGTGTAATTTCTAAAATAGGTAAAAGGGAAAATGGAGATGACTAATGCGAATTTTTGTTTACAAGCTTTCTTAACAGAAATTTCCTGCTCAATGGCAAATACAATACGTACGACAGTGCTTTTTTCTTTCGCGAACAAATATAAGCTACAGTGAAACCCGCTTAAGTACCCTACCCCCTCCTCCCTCCCGCTTAAGTAACCAACATTTTTGGACACCGTGAATTTTTTAATATAATCAGAAGAAAATCCCTCTCTTAAGTACCTCCCCGCTTATTTACCCAACCCGCCTAATTACCTCAATTTTTCGTGCCCCATTTACAATTTTACTTATAATTTTCCCCTTTTAAGTGCTCTTTTAAAATTCCTTAAAATATTTACGTATTTTCAAATTCGATAGAAAAATCTAAAAAATCAACGGTAACTTTTAGCCACTCGAAACTGGCACATTATTACACCAAAAATTGAATGGACTATAAAACTGTAACTCTTTGGAAAAATTTTCCGGCGTTTTACCTGTCGGCCACTATTTCAAGCTCTTCGCACAAACGAATTTCAGCCTCTCTTTTCTTATTGCGGCAAATACGTCTCGATTCCCTCCTCAGTTTCCCATAACGGTCCCACATACCTCGCGTTGCACCCGATCGCAGCATGGCCCTGTAGGTAGTAGCTTTTTTATGTAGGTTCTTGACACTCCTCATCGTACCAGTTGTTCTTTTGGACTCGCTGAGAGCATGAGTGGGAGTCGAAATATTTAACAAAATGATGAACGGCCTTAAAAGGGTCATCGTATTGCTGTTTGAAAGGTGGTGTCAAAGGGTCATCTCTAAACACGCGTGTCGTTGTTGATACTTAGTTGTAGAAAAAAGTTGTTCGCAGCATGATTGGAAGTTGAAACTCGTTTTAGATTCGCTAGTGTATTTTTTAAATGATCAATAAATTCGTTTTCACCGTACATCATTTCTGCTGGCGTAGCTCTCAAATGTTTTTTATAAGTTGTGCGAATTCGTAACATAACTATGAGGAAGCTGCTGATCCAATTGATATCTGTGTGGCACTTGGTTTAATTTTTTTAAGGTCAAACGACAAACTGTGTCAATTCATGAGCGTCAGTGTCAGCTGGTGGAGCAATCCATCGTCGCTTTACAACCTAGAAAAATGCGAAATGGCATTTCGAAACGTTGATTTTCAAACGGGCGTTGAAGTATTAAATAAAAAAAAAACGTTTATTGTATTTTGGTGGAAGAAAATCTCTAGATGGACTCAATTTAAGCTACGAGGTTAAGCCAGAACGGGACGATATATCGTTCATAGAGCGTTAAAATGTCTGACTAGCATTGCGTAGACCGAATGTCATCTCATTTAACTCAAATAATATCAAATCAAAAAGTGTCATTATATCAGTAATTCCACGATCTTCTTAAGCGATCGAGATCCTAAGCCGGCGATAATAGCCACATGGCTGCTATTTGCATTCTTACTTTTTGGGGACCACATAAAGTGAGTTTAATCATTGGCAACTAAGTCTCCCTGCTTTAAAAAAAAGATAGGAGAACCTGTCGTAACTATATGATGTTGAACTTTCGTGTTAGAAAAAGTCTAGCATACGGTTGTGTGGATCAGATTGGTTTGGTTCAACTGTATAAATTTGTTCAACCGAAGTTGTAAAAGCAAGGGCGGTTATCTCTAGCTTTATTGTTGTATCGACAAGTTTTTTCTCTGAAGTCAACCAGCAGTCATCACGAATCCGAAGTGGATGACCTTTGCTCCGTAGGTTTTTATCGGAATACCATTAGCTGCATACAAGCGGTGATTTTGATCAGGTTTGTCGAAATTCTGCGGTGGAACTACCGAGAAATCGACGCTGGTATTAACAAGGACACAGCATTTGGTTTTGCGATTATTTGTAAATAGACGACGAAAACTTTGCATCCTAATTTGTTCTTGTATTTGGTTTTTTTTTTTAAATAATAATAATATGTGTGTCGGCCATGTGTTAGTGTTTGGCCGAGCTTCTCTTCGATTTGTGGCGTGCGCCATGATGTTGTCACACAAAGAGGGGGGACCTACAGTTTTACGCCTACTCTGAACGGCGATTGCATTTTAATGAGAAGCTGTTTTTCATGGCAGAAATACACTCGGAGGTTTGCCATTGCCTGCCGAGGGGCAACCGCTGTTAAGAAAAAACCTTTTTTCTAAATTTTTTTTGCGATGTAGAAGCGACCGCCTCATTTGGTTTTTAAGGTTTGATAAAACCGATGTTGTTTAAATTCGATTCATTTACATCTGTATGAATGTTACAGGAGGGAAGTAAATAAGCTCAGGCTGATGAGAAACCGGGTCTCAAAATTGCTAAATTTCCTTACATATTTATTAGACAATTTATGGATACTCTGCATTGGCCGCTTTCGCGATGAAAATTTATTGATTAACCGGTAAAAAGTTAAAACTTGAAATCAGGGGCAGCGATCGTTAAAAGTGAAAAAATATACATACATACAAATATATCAAGAATCAGTAAATTTTTTTAGTTTTCAGTTCGGTTTTCAGTCTCCTAACGCCATCAACGAAAATGTCTGCCCTCTAAATAGTTTTGCTTACCAACTTTCAGTGAGCAGGCAGTTGAGCATTGTAGTTACCTACAAATCCCATACACACATATTAATATACATATGTACACATAAGAAACTCCGCATGAGGAGGTGGGCAGCAGTGGATATAAGGTATGGAATAATGTGGCTATAACAGAAGACAACAGACCTCATTAACGATAATAATGGTAATATTTTGGCGGTTACACTTTTGCTAAGTGTTTGGTCGAGCTTCTCCTCCAATTTCTGGTGTGCGTCTTGATGTTATAACGCAAATAGGGGGACCTACTGTTTTACCCGAACAGCAATCAGAAAACTTTTCATGGAAGAAATACTGTCGGTGGTTTACCGTGGCCTGCAGAGGAAATACTTCTGTTAAAATAAAATTTCTAATTTATACATATGTTCCTTGGACCATGTATCCTACCTAGGTCCTACGGAGTCAAAGTACCCTCCTCTAACCACTCAGCCACACCGGCCAACCTCGTTACTATGTGTCAGAAATACCAATCGAAGAAAAGTAACTTCTGGGCGTCAGCTTGTCCTTGAAATAAAGTACTGCTGGCACACTGCCAAGGAGTACTTCCTTAGAAGAAGACTCCAAGTGTTTAGTAGAACTTGGTGCTTTCGTTTTAAGTCGTCTACTTCGTACGCAAGACTCATTCACGCCTATTACGGTATCCGACTAATGCCATTCGTATGAATCTAATCCGATTCACACTGTCATAACAAGCGAGGGTGAAGGATTAGATTCGTGCGAACGGCATCCGCCGGACACCGTAATAGGCATGATTATTACGTAATACATGGCACCAACGTTGAACTATCGCCTTAGGATTCAACCAAGATTAGTTGAATTTTTTTGTAAATATCTGTTTACTGCTACTTTGACAGGTGTAAATAATAGAGTATTCCCACGTGATAACTTCTCTAAGTACCAAAATATTAAACAAACTCTGTACAAATGCATGAAAAATGCTTGAAGTCTTACCGCTTTAGCAACTCTAACTTCATCGAACATCACTAGTTTAGCATTTTAAATCTCACTTTGTTTTCAGTGCGCATAAGAGACGCTTTTCTTATTCATTAATTTAATTACGCAAATCATTTTACGAGCAAAACATAAAATCCACGAAAAACTAGTTAAAGCATAAACAAACCGCCCACGTCTGACAAGTTTAGCTTGCCAGAAAATTCAACAATTGGCCAGCCTTCGAAATTCATTCATAAATTCACATAGATGAAATTACAAAAGAAACATATGAAATAAATAATTTAATAATTGATTGGCGCTTACAGATATGTTAGTGCTTGGCCGAGGTTCTCCTCCGACTTGTGACGTGCGCCTTGATATTGTCACACAAAGCGGAGGGACCTGAGCTGTTTTTCATGGCAGAAATACACTCGGAGGTTTGCCATTACCTGCCGAGGGACGACCGCTGTTAAGAAAAAACCTTTTTTCTATATTTTTTTGCGATGTTGCTTTGACCCGGATTTGAACCCAGGTGCTGCGGAGTGGAAGCGCGCACTGCTTACCACTACACTACAGCGGCCAAATTATTAAGTTAAAAAAAAAAACAGCAAATTGTTAAATCCGAAGCAAAAATATTAGCATACAACATCCGCCACTTATGTATTTCATTCATAAATGCGTCGCTCGTTCAGAGTAATTAATATCTACAATTACACATACAAGCACACCTTTTTCATATGCATATAAAAATCATTTAAGTCACCTCAAGAGCATCGTAATTACACACCGCCATACATACGCGTAAGCCATGTAAGCGAGTCTGGTTCATGGGGCTTGCCAAGTGCCTCAAAAGTTTTGGTTGCTGGTGCGTTGCTGTTTCAACGT
>NW_016170089.1:0-16345 GCF_001687245.7 Rhagoletis zephyria
ACCTTTATCTTTATCTTTATCTTTATCTTTATCTTTATCTTTATCTATATCTTTATCTTTATCTTTATCTTTATCTTTATCTTTATCTTTACCTTTATCTTTATCTTTATCTTTATCTTTATCTTTATCTATATCTTTATCTTTATCTTTATCTTTATCTTTATCGCAAATTACTTACGCAGTGGCCTAACAAAAGTCCTGAGTCGGCTCTTGGTAACAAGTAATCGGTAAATTTTCTATAGTACGATCCACATATAGTTTTTGCTATCCAGGAGCTCTATATAAGTTTCGCATTCTGACTGATCGTGCGATCGTTTGAATTCCTGTCGAGGAATTGGTATGTGGTAATACTTACCAAAATCTTGTGATGAGCGAATTTTATTTATTTGACGTAAGTAAACTATTTTCTCATTGCGGTTGGTGAGGAGTCTGCAACTCTTTAACAATCTGCAACATTTTTGTGTTCAAAGACCCAATAAAGATGGATAGTTTTGGCCATAGGTAAACTTCCAATTGCCTCGTTACAATCTCCACGGTCGTCGAGTAGGCTAAATACGAATGTAGAACCTTAGTGGCTGTCTAACAGTTAATATAAGTTTCTATCACTTAATCGGAGGATGTAAGTATGTATGTGCTGCAGTTTCTCCGCCGCAGTTAGCCGTCTAGTACCATCTCAAGCCTAAATCCTGCATTAGAAAATAAAATCCAAGCTTCCATAATCCTCCCTTTGTAACTCGTCTCTTTCAAGGAATAAATTGCAATGTTCTGAGGTTGCTTGGCAGCTGGAAATTGATATTTTAAGCTAGCGAGATGTCTCCATTTACGTAAGTACCTTATACGCCGTACATTCACAGTCGAATCTCGCGCAGAGACACAACAACAAACACGACAAAGAAATAATTCTACATATCTCATGTGACATACATATAAACTCGTCGGCGGCATACAAGAAGACAAAGAAACTGTCGAAGACGAGTAGACCAGTTCTTTGTGCTCCAAAATATTCGTATAGAGTTTGCTACACTTGCGAATTTTTTCTGCATGCGCGTTATTCTCAAAAAAAGGATATTCACATTTTCCCACTTTGGCTTTAGTGCAATGGAAAAAAGGAATTCAAGCGTATACTCACATACATAAAAATGTGTACAATGCTCAAAGAAGTGGGAAGCTGGTAAAAGAAAAAGTGTTGTGAAAAAGTGTTTTGGGTGGAGAGAAGCGTGCTGATGACAATAACAATGATAGTGCTAGTTGGTGGGCGTCAGACTACGTTTTGTTGTTATATGTACATACTTATGGCATAACATCCTATTTCTATTCCTGTTTTTGTGTCATCTGATAGAGCGTTCCGACATGAACGATGAGGGCTGTCAGCTACAGTGTCACAGGACGGGCGCAGTAGCGTAAACCTTGGGGGAAGCGAAAAAAGACAAATAAGAAAAAAACAAAAATTCAAATAAAATGAAAAAATTAATAACTTAACATAACACAAGAGAACATAACATAACAGAACTTTACATAACATTACGCACCATAAGTCAATATAACAATACTTATAATAACGTAACTTAGCATAACATAACAATATAGCATAACCTTAACATAACAACAAAACAGCATAAAATAATAGCATAACTTAACATAACACAACATAAACAAACATATCTAACAAAGTATGATTACACCACAAAAAAATAAAACAACAGCATAACTTAATATAACATAACAAAACAAGATAACATATAATAACATAACTTAGCATAACACAACATACACAAACATAACATAGTATAACTTAACATAACATAACCAAATAAAACATAACATAACTTAACACAGCATAGCGTAACTTAGCCTAACATAACTTAACATATCACAGATAATCATTGACATGACGTGAAGATTGAAGGAAAAACACATGGCAAAACATGTAAAAATCATAACATAATATTAATTAAAATTGTAATTTGTTTTTGTTTTTGTAGAACTGTGACGTCTCCTTTTATACATTTACTTATGTACATAATGAACACTTACAAATCTAGTATACATACATACATATGTATAATATACATATAATATGTATGCATGTATGTACTCCCCGCTATCATCATCACGCTTCTCACCCTTGACGTTTTCCTTTTTGGTCAACATTCATATCATGGGTCTAACTATGTCACTAAAATTAACAACATGTCAGCCCAGCAGGGAATTGAGGCTTCAACAAGAAATATGTATGTATGTAGATATGGTAATCTTTTTCGAAATAATAGCGGCTCTTGCTTTATTTTTAGAACTTTTAGAAGATACTTCTAGCCATGTATCTTGGCAACGCCAGTGTAAAAGTAGTGTTTTTGTGAGACTGACAATTTTTTCTACATTATACTAGTATGCACACAATTTCTATTATAATATGCATATATCGACACATATGTATGTATGTATTATGTATGTATGTACAAAGCCATGCATGCTAAAATGCACTAAATACTCTTACGACGCTTTACATTGAATTCCTGTAGGCGCTACGAAGTCGCAGCGACACAATGGAGTCGGCCTTACAATTTCATACATATGTACACACATACATACATACATATCCTACAAATGCAAGCATATTCTCCAAGTGCTTGTGATTTGTGGCACCACCGACAGCAATTACCCAGTCGAAAAAGTAGTAATACCTACATTACATGCGTGATAAATAATGCAATGTACTTTTTATGAGTTCTCGATTATGTTTCTGCTAACTATAGCATTATAATGCATTCAAAAAGTTCCAAAAATTTCATATTAAAACACATTAATTTCTCAATACTAGGTAAGTAATGCAAAATTGAATGCCCCACTGGGAAAAAATGCGAAAATGTGAATGGGTAGTTTTACCGATTATGTTTTCGATTACTAAACATTACATTTTCCCACTGGGTATTTAAGTACATAATATTTATGTTTGGTGCACATTTGCGATTTGACCTTAATTCCTCATATTGAATTGATTTTTTTTCCCCACTTGTGTAATATGCGCGTTGAGGAAGGGAAGCGGCCCCACTAGTTAAGTGCTTCCTCGTAAAGTGGCTAAAAGGCTGTCGGCTGTCGGCTGTCGGTGTTTAGAGCAGCTGGCAAGAGCAGAAGAGAGTATTGATAAAAATTCAGGCGCCGATGAAATGTGCTGCATGTCAGAGCGACTTGAACTTTGCTGTCTGAATTCCAACATTCTTCGAGCTTACCAATATTGCAGTTGCACTTCATTTTCGTTTTTTTGTTTTTGAAAATATTTAAAGCAACTGCTGTTCAAGTGTCGTTCTTATTATTTTCGTTGTTGTGCTACATTTTTTTTTTTGTTGCCAACTTCCTGTAATGGAAGCGCAACCCTCAAAGTTTGCACCACAATTGTGAGATTCTTTCTATGTATGTATGTACGTACGAGTTCATAAGTGCAGCACGTCCTTTCTTTCGGCACTCTTCAATTTTCTACCTGCTGCCGCCTTTCCGCTCATGCAAGCCAGCAAACTTGTTTCCGTCGTTGTGAGTCTGTTTATGTAATTTGCGTGTGGCTTTGTGGTTGCTCCTCTGCTCGGCGATTGCACTTTACACGCGCACGCTTGTGAGAAAAGCATGATGAAAACTTGTGCATGAATGGCAGGCAAAACCAGCATATAAACGCACGCTTTCAACGCGCGCTAAGCAGCTCAAGAACGCAGCTGAGTGAACGTGACTGGTGGTGGTGGTGTGAAGTACATATATGACGAGTCTCGTCGCTTCCTTCTTTTGTGTAACCAAGTTGTTGGCAGGTCATTGGTCCCTTTGCGAGCGCTACGTCCCCGCTTCCTACTGTGGTAGTTTGGCTTCTTTTTTTTTGTTTTAATCTGCTTTGTATTTGTAAGTAGTAGATCCTAAAATCTAGCCTCCTAATTTTTCTTTCCGTCCGAAATGATTAATGGTGTGATGCGAACAATTTGACGCCAACGTTTTGCTCGAAGGCGCGAGATAAATTGCAATAATTATAATTATACGATATAAAATAAAAATAAAATAATAAAATATTTGAAAGCGCGACCCTTTCGAGGTATTTGCATTTATTTAACATAACGATCTGTTATTAGATATGATAATTTATTATCGAAGGACCTCGAGAAAACTTTTCAAATTCAGATATCTTTTGCCAATAAAGCCATTTATTTATAGGAACTTTTTTAATGACAACCATCTCCATGAAAAAATGTTGGCACTTTCGGACCGCGCGGCATGTTTTTATTTTAAAATCTTTTGTACATCAAATTGATCAGATAATGAACTTTGAAAAACCGCATGTTCCTTAAAACTTACTAAAGAGAATTTCCACCACCGTTTACAAATTTATACCCTTGAGTAAAAGTTTCAAAGAAAATTTACGTAGTTTTATCCGCAGAATCGAATTGGTATTTCAAATGGAATTTCCCAAATAAAGAATTGCATGCTCGAAAATATTTAAAAAAAAATAAACTATAAAAAATATAAAATTTCTGTAGGTTCATTATTTTTTCGCTCTAAATTAAAACTTCTAAACACTTATTTATTATTTTTTTAAATTTTGTTTGATTTTATTAATTTTTTTATTGTTTTATTTTTATTTTTTTTATTTGATTGCCATGATTTGACTTTATGTGATTTAACTTGATATTGATTCTGATGTGAATTAACTGATTCAATTTATTTTGGGCTTTAAATTGTTTAGTCTGATTTAATGGGATTCCATCTGATTTGATTTAATTTAATCTGATTTTATTTAATTCTAATCTGATTTGATGTGATTTGATTCAATTTAATTTAGTATGGTTAGATGTGGTATTTAATTTAATCTGATTTGTTTTAATTTTATCATATTCGATTCAATTTATCATTTTATTAAATTGCCTTTGATTTGATATGACGAGGGTACGAGTATTGCGACATGGCGACGTTGTGATCTGTGCTCCCGATATCATGAGATGTAAATGCGTTTGATTTCTCCAAAGGAATTTTCAATTTAATGATGACATCGAATACAAATTATTATATAGTAAGGGTATTTTTTTGAGCCCAAAAACCTTGTATTATATTTTAGTTAACCATTCACCACACCTCAACATAGGAAAGCACAACAAAGAGCAACATAATAAGGCAACAGTCGGCTAGTGTAGCAAAAAGCTGCCAAACGCTAACAAAAGTCATAAAGTTTCTCAAACTATTTGTGGCCCATATGTACATATGTATGTACATATGTATTCAACTATGTATTGATTTCCATGTTTCTTTTTATGCTCAATTCAATTCATTTCCCCAAACCATTTGCTTGTGACTGCCTTTATTTTTCTTAAACTACACTTCAAAGCCCAATGGTGAACATCTGCTCTGACTATTTGTAGTTACATACATGCAAAGGTGAACAACGTCGCACCAATGACGCCATTGAGTATTGAATTATCAACGCTGGTGACACCACCACAGGTAATGTGTTGTATTTTATTTATATATTGGCCCAAACAAACGTGACGGCTTCAGCTCTCTTATGCAGTGCACTTTTGTGAATCAAACAAAGCGGCAAAAAAAAAAATACAAAAAAAACGTGTTTATTTACAAATTGATGCGCTTCCAAAAATATCTGACTTATAATTGCATAAACATAGTATGTAGTTGTTGTTGTCGTCAGAGTCTTAAGCTAGATATGCTGCAGTTGCTCCACAGCGCCACATAAGGAGGCAGCGGCTAATGGGTTTCGGTACAAGCCAACGATCAGTTGTCGGCAACTGTCGAATTGTTGCTTTAAAGCGATCAGGTGAAGCATAAATTCAGTTTCGTTTTCAGTTGTTGTTGACAAAAAAGTTGAATTGTTTCGAACGCCGGCTAAAGACGAAGTAGGAAAGATAACAAAAAAGAAAATGATTGAAAACGACCACACAAAAAAATGTATATAAATCAATAATCGCATCAAACGTCATTGAACACATGTGGCGACGGCGCACAGTGGTCGGAGAAGTCATGTTTTGCGCGAAAAATTAGAAGGGCTGTTACGATTATAATAAAATTGCGGAATCGTAGTATTGTTGTAATGCTAAATCCGCATATGCCAAAAAATTTATAGTTTGACAGTTAAGAGCTGTCAAATGAACTGCCAATTTCTCTAAAATTAAGAAAATCTTTTTGAATATACCACTGATTAGGTTCTTAGACATGCTAATCACGAATTGTATGTCAAATTAAATCCCTCACAGTTGACAGATGTCAAATGGACTATGCATTTTTTCTAAAAATAAAACAATCTTTCAAAATGCCACTGAATAGGTTTTTGGAAATGCTAATCACGAATTGCGTGTCAAATTAAAACCCTGAGCGTTTATGACTGTCGAAGGGGCTGTCAATTTATCTAGAAATAAGGAAAATTTCCCACGAATTAAACACACTATGTTTTAAGGCTCATTGATCTCGAGTTTTGTATCACATTCAAACTTTTTCGGTTGACAACTGTCAAATCAATTGTCATTTTCAGTTGAGTAACACAAAATGTTTGTTTAGCAAAATTGTATTTATTATATACGAAGAAACATATCAAAAATGAATTTATGATCAAATTCCAAAAACTTCAGTTTTCTCATTTTAAAATAGAGTTCTTCAGGTTTGAATTTTTGGAAAATTTCGGACGCCATATAAGATTTTGCATTTTGAATTTTCAAAAACTAGTTTGAAGTTTGTAATGAGCGAACTTAAGAACCTCTAAATACCAAATTTCATGAGAGTTCACTAATTTTTTCAATTCTTCGACGCCATATTGGATTCGTTATTGGATTTTTGAAAATTTACTTCAGCTTTGTTAAGACACATCTTATAAATGAAATGATCCTAAATATCAAACTAATTACATTAATTTTTAATATTTTTATACACTATGTTATTTGGAAAACCTGCTAAAGTTGGTCTAGTGAAATAAAAATGGCCGCCACTCTTTTTGGCGCGAGTATGCGCGGCTTTACTTTTCGTAGATCCTTAAGGGACCTTTGCATTAGCTTTTGGTAAAGGAATGTAGATCCTACTCGGCCCCACAAATTATTTATACCTTTTCGAAAGAAATATTTCTTGAAAAATAAGCCGTGTTATTAAGGTGTTGATAATTTAGCAACCAAGATTTATTACGTAATATTTCATTCGAAATCATTATTTTCCATGTTTAAGAAGTAAGACCAGAAATTACAGTTATAATTGAAAGTTTCCATAAACAAAAATTGTTAAGAAAGTTGTCAACTAATAACTGTTAGAACGTACCGCGATAGAATTCGTTGAATTAAACGGATTCAACGGCTTTCTCAGCAGATATTATTAAAAGTTCGTTGGACATTTCTGAATAAGAGTACCTTTGTTTCGGTTAATTTATAAGTAACAGTTTTAAGATATGCCTTTTTCGCGTAAAACATGGTTTCTTCGACAACTGTGCGGCGTCTGTTGACCGTCAATTCAAACAGTCGCCGGACAACATAGGCAGTCGTTCCAAACGTCTACTGCCGGCTACATACGTAGATCACCAAATACTTTTATTTAGCTAAATAGTTAAATATTGTTAGTTGCTTAGCTTGCTTCGGTGCACATTGCACTTTTTTGCGCTTCGACTTTACCGGCCAAAACTGGTATTGATGCAGCAGCAGTTGTATGTTTTAATTTCTTGTTTGTTGAGAGCAGTGTTGCCAACTGGGCGAGAATTTTCCGATTTTGGTGGAATTTGAATTTTTCGGGGGAATCGGGGAGTGGCTTTATATTTTTGGGGAATTCAATATGCAAACGATTTTGATTAGAACATTTCTTTTGGGAATAAAATTGCATTTATAAATTACAAATTGTAAAAGCAATCTCTGATTACTTTGTTCGGGTTTGAAACATTTCGTAATTGCCTCATGCAACCGTGTGGAATATCCACAAATTACAACCGTGCATAGCGACAATTTTCAATTTTTCCTCCTTTTCATTGACACTCTATTTTCGTTTTCGTCACCGAGCCATCGTATTAGTGTTTTTAATTTTTAATAAAAAATTTGCATTAAACAGTAAAATTTATTTTCGGGCAATTTCATTGAAAATGGGGAATTTTTTTCGTGAATTTGGGGGAATCACCATTAAGAGAGTTGGCATCCGTGATTGAGAGAAAAAACGGCACAGTTTTAATACGAAAAGCGTACGACCAATGATGAGCAATGCGATCGATTCGATCAAAATGTTTGCGCATTCGAGCTCAGTATCAAATAAATGGTGTTCGTTGATCGCGACTAGATCACTTCAATTGCGTGTGCGTTCGATTTTTCAAGAATCAACGTTACAAGAAATCCAACAGAAGACATGGGAGGGGAGTAGTGTTATGTCCAAGACACAAATTGCACATTGCACACTTAATAGTTGGTTGTACTGCAAATTTTACTCACTTTGATATTGGGTGATAAAAGTAGCAAAATTGACAGGGAAGTTAGACGAAGTTGCTCTGCGAGTTGGTTGTACGAATTAGTGCAAATTACTTATTCTGTTAGTGAGCGATGCACAGTGGGAGAAATGGTCAATTTGGCGGTGTTTTAGTGAGATTTTCAATTTTCGAATCCCGCCAAAATTTTTTTTTTTTTTTGTTTTTTTTTTTTTTGGCAACTAACACACCAATGAATTTGATATTTTTTTGTTGTTTTGCTTTGCTTTCAATATTTGAACAGCTGCGAGCGTTTAAACTTAGCGTATGTCTCAGCAAGTGCTTTAATTATTTTCGCGCTTTTTTGCAGCACAAAGTTTGTTTACACAAACAATTTTATTTTTCTAACTTTCTATTTGGTTTAGTGGTTTAAATGAAATTATTATAACTTCACACAACTTCGCATAAACTTCAAACAAATAATATTACACCTAAAATTTTTAATTTTTTCGAAGTTATTAACAAGGCGCCGCCAGATTGGCCATTTCTCCCACTGTGCGATGAGGTGACTATTTATTCTTCATGAAAGTGCAAGTTTTTCTAACAAATACTGAAATTGTTATAAAAAATTATTGTTGTTCGCTAATACTTACATTTTCAAAATTTGTATTATTGTATCGGATATCAGAGTATTAGATAAAGTACTTGTTTTTTTTTCTCTGATTTACCTCCGAGTATGTAGAAGGAATGTTATCAGGAAAACACTGAACATTGAAGTCATTGCCTCTCAGGAATTAAGACTTTTATTTATAGAAGTCATCGATAAAAATCAGCCAGTGACTTTTACTTTTAAAAGTCATCAATATAAATTAGTCACCGACTTTTATTTTTTAAATCATTCGTACAAAAGTCAATAACATTTTTCGCAGTTAAGAAGGTGTTGTTGGGAAACAAAAGTTTACTACGATTTATACAAATGACTTTTATAAGTATGATTTAAAAAGTAAAGGTCAGTGACTGATTTTTATTTATGACTTTTATAAATTTAAGTTTTCGATAACTGTTATCTGAGACATATAAATTATAAATCAAAAATAACTGTTATTTGCAATTATTTAGATGAAAATCAAAAATAATTGTTATTGTGGATTTATAAAATAAAAGTCAGAAATAACAGTTATTTAACGAATAATTAAATAAAAGTAAAAAAAAAAACAATTGTTAAAGACCGATTTTTTTTAATAAAAGTTGAAACCGTTAAGATCGTTGATTTTTATGCTAAGAATTTTCCGTAAGGAAATCGATGAACGTCATATGGTTCCATGACTTTCGCGTGTCTGATGATTTCCCTCCTAGTTACTAACTAACTGATCACCACTTCCTTTCATTGTAGCGCTAGTGGTGTCCCCGCATAACATACCCTGATCAGCGATATTAGAAAAGGGGTAGCAAATGGTAAAGTCACTTCTGAAGATGGTGGTATTAGCACCAGAGTCTTTTGAACGCCGCGTAGGCATAAATAGCTTTATCAACCAGGCATCTTATCTAATGACTTTCCAGTCCAGTAGTTTTGGTCCAATTTGCGTGTGGACGCTCCGGTTGTGCGCAGTTGTAAGTAGCCAGGAAAGTACCGCTCGACCAGCAGGTTAAGATATCGCTTCCAGATGTTCATGAATAGACATGGCGTTTTTTTTTATGAAATATTTTAAACTCCTAAAATCGTAAAATATGTCTTCAAGATTTTCTCGGGATTGCTTCAGATTTTGGTAAAGTACTCAGGATTATTCAAGTGTTCCTTTCGAGATTTTTCGTAAACTTCGGGAATGTTTTCGGGATATTCCGTTTTTTTTTTATTTGGAACTTTTCGTGGTGGTAAATCATATTTAAATTTTAGCTATGCCTAAAGCTAAACATTTACTGAGCTTTTGGTGATGGTTGCATTGCCCTCTTCTGTATGTTTCGAGGCTTTATTATTCGGCACTTCAGATTTTGTCGGGGTTTTCAGTGATTTTTCATGACCTTTCGGGAACTAACAGGTCTAAAAGCATATTCAAATCTAACTGATTGTTATAATGTTTAAAAAATAACAAATAAAAAACGTTCAATTCTTATTGCTAAAAAAAAATTTTAAATTTAAGTAAACGGTTAGGTTAGGGAGCGTGTATAGAATTTTCCATACTTTCACTCGGAGACATACGGCCTTATCGCGAATTTCACATGAACAAATATTCCCAAAAATTATAAAGCAAAACCAAAACAATTTTTCCCAATTTGTTTTTGCTTGCATGTTAAATTAAGGGAACGATTTATTCACATGGAATTGGCGATAGTACATAGTTGCCCATTGTGAGGGCGCTGTTTGAGTTGAGTGTCAGCAGGCGACACGTTCGTTAAATAATACTGGTGTTTTTTACTATAAAATGCATACTCGGTACAGACCAGCGGTTTCCGAGTTATTCGACAAATGCCTATTTAGAAAAACCGGTTCTCTATTTTCAAATTGAGAAACACCGAATAAACCAAATTTATTTTACATATTTTCTTTAGCTTGAAACTTACTCTTATACTTATGTTCTGACCGACGACGAAAACACCTTGAAAACGAGTTTTGGGATTGTGGGCTGAAGGCTGTTCACACCGACTGTTGGTGTTTTCGTTGACATTTCTTTCATCCTTTGTTTACAGTTTTGCTACACAAAAACAAAACGAAAATACTTTTCCTTCAATTTCTTTTCATTAACAACCTTTTACTTCCATGCTTACTTTATTTTGACCAGCCAATTAACAATAAATCCGAAATGACGTATTAAAGATGATAAAATATGACTTCCACTTCGATAAATAATCGAAAAAAAACTAGTGCAGACACCGATTGGAATGAGTGGAACGTGAGTTTTCAAGTGGTTTTCAGCGAAAACTAGTTTTCGTTTGACAGATTTTACATGGACGCAAACACAAGTTTTAGGTCGAACACCAGTTTTACCAACGAAAACATGTTTTCGATGTCGGTCGGAACATGGTATTAATCAGAAATCATAAGCAAAATTACAATATGACTGCTAAAACTAGCTATAGCGTTTATTAAGCAATAAACAAGCAATTAAACAAATATTTTTTTTTAGACATTTTTATTTAATAACAAGTAATTATTAAGCAAAAAAAAACCGACTTCAATTCTCATATAAAAATTTAAGATTATCGTTAATTTTTCATGATCCTTTAATAGGATTTAAACCAAATTAGTATGGGACCACCTGTTAGGTAACCACCTTTCCGATAGAAAAAGAATTATCGAAATCGGTTGATGTGGTCCAAAGTTATTCGGTAACATATATAACAAAAAATATTCCGACGAAGTGTAAACCCTTTTTCTGAATCGGTTAAAAAGATAAATTGTTCTTGGAGTCTATTTCTTTTCATGTAATTAATAGGCATTCGAAATATGAAGCAAATCATACGGGATTTTCAAATATGTCAACTCCTGCGCCACCTAGCGGACTAATTCATCCTAGTCACCGGGTTCTTTGCTTTGTTTGAAGTTTCAAGTGTCTCAGTGATCAGTGGGAAGTTGGTTAAAACAAAATAAAAGCTTGTAAAAAATTGTAAAATCGCTGGCTAATACTGTGAAATTCCATGCAGGTAGGCTCGGATGTTAGAGATCTACACAACCATGACCGCACAAACATGCCAACAGTAAAATCTTAAGACCAATACCACATTAGCTACACTATATACATACATAGCATCCACATACATTTGCTTACTTTCACTTACCTTATTATAAACGCATTTTTCACAAGCAATGTTAGGTGGCGTCCAAAAGAGTGAAAATCCCAAACACTTAAATGAGTTGGTAACATATTTAATAGCAAATTTTGTGGAACTTAATGACTCATTTGCTTTCTAAAATGTGCGAGAAAAAAAACACTACTTATAATTGTTCATTATAAAGTCATTAAATGGTGTATAGCGTATACATATGCATGTATGTACATACATATGTATGTATATGTTTCTTTTAATTATAACTAATACCTCGATTGTTGCATGCAGCTTTTGGAGCTAAAAGCTAGAATGTATTGTGTGCTATGTATTTCATACGAATGCTACCACTTGTAGATAAATGCAAATCAGCTTCAATGTCTTTTAAATATTTAATTTTCAACTCGTGCCGATTGTTAGAGCAGCTCTCATGCATACATATGTACATTTGTATATTCACGGTTTGAGAGAGATTCGCCTGTTGTGTCTGTGTTTGTGTCTGTGTCTGCGTGAACACCCACTGCACTCACTTCATTACATTCAATTGCCTTCATTTTTACGGAAGATGTTTTCTCTGTTACAACTCCAGAGTTGCTTAAGTATATATGTACATATACTGATGTAAATATGTGTCTGACCAAATGCGATCGAGCCACCCACACGCTGTGACCACAGACCGCCAGCTGAGTAGTTAGCCACCCGCTTGCTTGGTGAGTAGTACTTGTCCCAATTAAATTGTTTACCTAAATGATCTTACTTAGAAGGCGTATCACACACACACACACACATGAACAAATAATTATGCATATGTACATATTTACATAAATAAATACGTTCATATGTATTATTGGCAAGTTGGTGTGAATGAAAGTTATTCTTTGTATTGTTTGTTGACTTGTGTGGTGTTGCCAGTGTTTTGTTTTTATTTTATTTGTATTTATTTTTAATTTTAAGTTATGTTTTTTTGAAAATACTTAAAGCAGCAAAGTTCATATGTTATGTGTTTGTATGTATGTTGGTATATAGCCATTTGTGTGCAAATATTTTTTCGCGTATGTATGTATGTACATTCATATGTACTGTATGTACGTAGCCCATTGCTACCTTAACTTTTGCCTTGTGCGCGGCATTTGACCCACTTTTCACATTCGCTTCATTCATTCCTCATTCGCTAGCTCACAAAACTGACTAATCTCGCAGCTCAGCTCGAACAAAGGCACAGTGAGGTGAGTAGGCAATGACACGCAAATTAGTTCGAGAACCTAAATTAAGCTCACTTACTTTGAGAAGGCACTCCGCTTCATTTTGCTCTATCGCTGCTGCTGCTGCTGCTGCTGCTGATTTAATATGCCTTAATAATCTCAGTGGAGCAAAAATCTTCACAATGAAGAAGACGCTTGGCGAATTTTCTTTAGGTGGAGCCCCAACCAAAAGGTGTGGAGATTACATCGCACAAAGCGCAGGTAGCGGCAAAGGTTCTTTTTGGTGCCAGCGTTGTTTGCAAAGTTGATGAATAATGGAAAGTTTTTGCAAACGGAGAAATTAATTTACATTTAGGGATTTGGTAAAAAGTAGATAACTATGTATGTATCTATGTCGTAAGCTCAATGCAAAAAGACGTTTTTTGAAAAGAAAAAAAACGAGCACTTCCCTTTTCAAATACTTTTCTTTTGCTACAAATGTGTACGCCATTATATTATTTTATCAATTCAATACCTTTCAAGTAACAATGAGTGAATTTGTGCAGTGTTTTAGCTATGTTAGGTTAGGTCGGAACGATAGGAGAGTGACGTAGTCCAAAATGTAGGCACGTTGTGATACCATACACAGTGACTTAAACAAGTTACCACGTGTTGAGTTTTTTTTTTAAATATTCATAATGTTTTTCGGGTTATTTTTTTTGTTTCTACTAAAATATTGTCCTAGCTTTAACCGAAACCATATAAAACACAGCTTCAAACTTTATACAAAACTTAGGAAAATTCAACAAATTTTCATCCAAATTTCAACTTTGTAATCTGAATCTTAAGAACATTTTTGGGTAAGCAATTTCATAGTCCATACAAGTTTAGGTCTGATGAAGTGCAAGTTTCAACCACCTAAATAATCGCGTCGATAATTTTTTTTTTTGTGGTGACGGCTTTTGCTATTTTTTTTTGTTTTATATAATAATTTATGAAAACTGGCATTTTTGACATTTTGCTGCGAACGGTCTTCTTATAGGAAAAAAGTTCAAAAATCTTTCAGCAAAAAAAGTAGTGTTTTCTTGAGAATTTTATTTATTTTGTTGTTTAAAGTTTAAATCCATCCTGATCAATTAAAAATCATAACTTTTTAACAAATTACACTAATCAATTTAAAGTTATCCATTAATTAATTTAAAATTTAATTTTACTTATATTTAAGGTCACATTGAATATTGCAAGTTATTTATTAATTAAAAGAAAAATAATATAAAAATATTCATAGGGCAACAACACGATGAAAATGCGTTATAATTAATGTCTTATGAAATAAATTATATATTTGATTTTTAAGGCAATAAGGGTACACTTCGGTTGTTAGTTTTAATTGTTTTCAATTAGGGATCGAATGGCACTGACAAAATAATTTTTATGACCGATAACGTCCCTAAACACTTATTGGTATGGATATGAGTTTATTACGCTTCAATTTTTATATTTCTTGNCATGTTTTTGCCTCTTGTCCTTGTCTAGCTCGCGCATTTCATAACATTGTCGTTTTAAGCAACCATCTGATTTTCAGGGCAACCTTCTCCCCTGCCAAAGCTGCACAGGGCAGAGAATGTGCCTTTTTTGCCACACAAGTGATACGACTGCTTGCAAATGTAGTTTTTTAACTTCTGCTAAACATTTTCAAATATCTTTAGAAATGAAATTACATTTGCTATTCCCTTTTTTACTCTTCAATTTACTATACTAGATGGCAATGTTTGTACTTTGAATTACTGTGACTGACCATTTTCATTAATTTATTCGTACCACCTAGCAATTCGGATACTTTCAAATTCTTAAGAAAAGCGTTTATTTTCGTGGAAAGTCTATTTTGTGCGAGCTTTTTTTAGGGGAGCATTTATGGACAATTATGGACAAGTAAGTTTATTTAAGCAATATTTAGTCAGCTAGTAAAGAAGTTTTCTTGAATATTAAAAATATTAAACTGTAATCACATTTTATTAATTTACTATGTATGTGTCTATACACAATGTGCTTGAAATGTATTACAAGTTACTGAAATGATCTCAATTCTTAGTATTTTGTTTTTTTTTTATTGTTATTCACTAATTTATTTCATTTTTATTAAAACTATTAAAAATATGCTTTCTTTATGTTTTGAAATTTTTGGTAAGCTTTGGTACCACTTGATTTTCGTCTAAGTTCAAATACAGACGTCCACGAAAATTTCAAAATTTTAAAAAAATTTTTAAAGTTTACCATCGTTTGAAAAAGTCATTGTTATGTATTTTTAAATCGCAAAATTTTAACTTTTGGAACTTGTTCGTATAAATTCATATTCGCTGAATTTTAGGTGGACAAAGTCAAAATTTTTTAGAATTAAAAATGAAAAAAATATTTTTTTTTTAAACCCAGTACTAGCGACTCGCAATTTTTTTTAAATTTTTTTCAATTTTTTTCGATATGTTTATTTAGTATTTTAAGAACGATCCTATATTCCAACACAATTCGTCGCCTCCGTAAAATATTGTCGTGTGTTAATTTTGACAAGCTTTGGGAAATCGTGTTTGCAGTTTGGAATGCAATTTATAAAAAACGCGAAGATAGATTTTCTCTCGGAGAATGTTACTAGTTTACAAAATTTTTAAATTATTTAATTTTTAATGTTTATTGTAAATCAGTTTTCAGTTTATGAAGGATTTTATTTAGTAAAATTGTGTCGCATCCGACATTTGTCCACAATTTGGCGGCCACTTTGTATGAAATACGACAAAATTTGATCAAAATCTGTACTAAATTAACGATACTTTTTACTCAATATCTTGCAAATTAAAGTAGATATCGAAAAATGAATAATTTTAGCCGGGATGCCCAATAAACATTTCGGCTCCCTTACAAACGCTTGAGGACTTTTTGATTTTTTCCATTCGTTTAGAGATTTTTGGCGAACAAAATTGCCGATAGCGAAAGTTGCTATCCGGCTGCTGGCGTAGAA
>NW_016170090.1:0-16343 GCF_001687245.7 Rhagoletis zephyria
CTGACTGCACTTGTAGATACTGCCAATATAGAAGTATTACATATATGAGTCTAAATATGAAAATATCAGTCAAAAATTCGGATTAGATATGCATTATAGAGTTCTCAGTTGATCTATTTGAATTTTTGTAAAACCTTTTGAAAATTTTTAGTTGAGGTATTTCGATAGGGGCCATTTCGGTTACCACTTTTTTGCGAACCGGAACCGGTTCGAATTGCCGGCTCTCCTTGGAACCGGACTCAACGGAATCGGTTCTTTAAATATTCGTTATAACTAGTCAAAACCGTTTCAACCAAGAACGGCGCTAGTTTTGAACCAGTTTGATTTACTGCAGGATGCCAACAAACACACACGTACACCCGTGTACATGGGTGTGTAATGCGTATATAAACACAGCAGGAAAATATGGTGATTCACGTACAAATGTACATACATATGCAGTAGGTCCTTAGGCACTTTGATACATTACAGACTTTGAAAAGTTTGCCTTTATTCTCTTTAATGTATCTAAATTAAGGTGACTACTTTCCGCCTAATGTGACTTGGAACTCAATAAGTATCAATGGTGAACTAAATTTCAAGCAACACACTCGTATCCATGATTGTTTCTTTGAACACCATCTTACCATAGTTCTCAATGGATCTTCCTTAGAAAAGCTTTTTGATTAAGCGGATTTTAGATAGATTTTCCACATCGAAGTCGATGATGTGTAGCATAAAATAAGCCCAGAAGACATTTGCTTTCATTAAATTTTGAATTGTAAGATCGAAATATGTGTTAAAAGTAAAAGACTGAAATTAATATTTCTTCCTTCCGAAAACATTCGACTTTTCAGAAATTTACGAAGTCTCAACAAAAAAATGTAGAATCTCTCGAAATTGTGGTAAAATATAAAATAATAGTAAATAGACAGAAGCATCATGGGAATCTTGAAGTTGGCAGTACAGAAGAATACTTCCGTATGACCTTATTTAATAAATTTCTGGGATTCTACATCACAGATGTCGATGGAAGTGGTTACAATCACGAAAATGTCGCGCCCTAACTACCAAAAAGTCGTAAGCGACATTTTCTTTCAACATTTTATTTTTGATGCTGAAATGCATATAGATGCTCAGGAACATTTTTGCATCAAATTTAAAATTTTGAAAAAAAACATTGCTTATGTTTTCTGACGGTTAGGGCTCGATATTCTTAAGAGATTCCTGACATTATTCAAGCATGAATTGTCTGAAGTTCACAAACTAGCTGAAGGATTCCTCAAAACGTTTGAGTTTTATGAAGAACTCCTCATTGCTAAACCTTCAGAAGTACTCACTCAGTTCAGAATATGGAGATGTTATCCGACTACCAAAGGCAGTATTCGGAATTTATATAAATCCCTTAGATGCGCTGGATACACGTCCGGGTGAAAGTTTCTTAAATATCAATATGTTGCTCAACATTTTAGCCACGTGACCTGTAGTAGCGCGCACATGGGGTAGTTTTGGGGTTATTTATTACATACTGTACATAAATCTTGCATAAATATATTTTAAATAGCATATTATTATATTATCCCAAAAAATATTTCTAGGTGCGCCCCTGGTTACCTGAGTCCAGTTCCACTGCAGAACAAACCTTTTAAACGGATGAAAACTATCCAAAGAAATGAAATCAATGAAGCAATTAGCCTTTTTTAAAGTAAGTACTCGATTTCCTATAGGCTAAAGTACACTTTCAAATCGAGGTAATGGGATTGCAGTATAATTGATTACATTTTCAATTCCTTTCAAACTTTAACAAGCAAATCTTTTGTCATTTTTTAATTTGTATTAAAAGTGGTTATTTTGCCAAAAAATCAAGCTACTGGCGATAAAAATCGATGGATAAATAAACAAGTTGTGAATAGTCCAATGAAAATGTGCAGGAAATAATGTAACTCAGACGCCACATCGTACTCATTTATACTCGGTCATGGCGTACGAGTCACATTTTCCCTTGTGTCCCTTAAAGGACTGTTCCATATAAAACTGCCGTCAAACTTAAATCAACTTTCTCCACTTTCTTGTTAAAAATTACTTACATAAAAAAAATTTGTTTTATCTATAAAATGCGTCTAAATCGTACATCAACTTTTTCTTGTGGGGTATGAGTAAATTATTATTGGCTTACATGGCAAATATGCATTGATGTGGTTTAATTCTCAGAGAGAGAATTTCGCATAAAGTGTCATCTCCATATTGCTGCCTTAGGGTATGTATTACCAGTAGGAATTTGTAAATATTTGAAGACAAATAGCACTAGGAATATACATACATAAGTTTATTAGAAGGCGTCAGGGGGCAACTAATAAAGGTTGCCTGGAGTAAAGGTTAACTTTAATTAGAATTCGAAGCTCAAGTATTTTTTTTCTGCTCGTTCCATAGATATAATAGACTACGTACATACGTGGTTGTTGGGGAGAGTTTAAAGTTGCTATGGACCCATTATAGACAGCAAGGGCTCTATTGAGAGCAAAGTACTATCGATGGCCTCGAAATACTTTATTCCATATGGTCGATAGCCGTTAATGTATCCTACCTTGATCTCCATGCAAAAAAAAAATTAAACTTGATGCACTGTAAGAAGATGCTGAGCTTTTGGTAGCGACAGTGAAAAATATTTCTACTGCGTTGCTTGCACTGGTTCACATAGCACAGCAACGGAGGCTAGTTGGCGTAGCCTTTATCCCAGATGTTTGTAAGCTATTACGGTGGTCCATAACAGCTATCAGGCCTATTGGCATTATGTCCTCCATGCTGAAATATGAAGTGGTTCGTAGAGTGCCGAATTCTGCATCAACATGTCTGTCAGGTCGGTAAATTTTGAGGATGACTCTACAAAATCTGTTTGCCAGAATCAGCAATACCTTGGGCAATTATCCAGGCATTCACGATGGTTTTGACAATGTGGCACATAGTGACGGAGTAGATTCTAAACTGGTTATTTGGATTCGTTCAACGCTCGTGCAGAGAATACTTAAGCAGCATTTACATGATGCGATTTTGCGAGCGATTCAATGTGGTCTGAAAAGTTGAAAGCGATTTTAAAGCTTTTTAGAAAATGGTTTAGAAAATCGCCCCATGTTAATGCTGCCTTACTTCACTTTATGTCTTTACTCGCCCTCGACCCTAGGGCCACTTTTGAGCTCAAACAAAATGGATGCTGGTATGATACAGTGTGCAGCCAGACGGAAATCGTGGAAGGCAGTTCTAGCCCCCTAACCTACGGCCATGAAGAGCTAGGTGAATGGTTCGCGCAGCAATGACTGGGAGGCTTCGAAGGGCTAGAAGAAGGCAAAAATCATGTTAGGTTCAATCTCATAAGTTCAAACTGACTGGACTAGCTCTCCTTGCACAAACACCGTTATTTTAAAGGAGTACATGACAATGCCATCCTGCCTGGAAGAGCTTTTGAATAAGAAAAATATATTTCCATCCCTTTTAGAGGGGGTTAACGGGTGGTCCAGGACACTATGTGTACTTGAATTTGTGTGAAGTAACTGTCGCATTTTAATTCGAAAAACTTGTTGCTTTTAAAGGAAAAATTTAAAATTTTGTAAAAGTTACAATTGCTTCTATGGATATTTTGTTATCTCTTGGTTCAAGCACTTAAGTATGTCTGTTGTTGAACTTTTATATGTCCCTCCGTATAATAATAAAGCCTGATGTGCATACATGCAAACCAAGTTAGAAATTGTCTGTTTGCAAATTTCTTCATAGCGGTAGGGGTCAACTAACGCCGATGCTTGCCATTACCTGTATGGTGCCAGTGAAAATGTGTTTTCATGTTTTTTAACAAAAAGAAAAAAAATTTAGAGCAATGTCACTTCATGCATTGTGTCTGGTCACACACAAAATGCACTGCCATGTGTATGAGAAACTCTTCTACTTTCTTTTGTTGCCCTAACTCCTCACTGCCCTACCCTACACATGTCCTTTTCCTTAAGCGTTTTCTTCGAAATAAATGCCATATAACTGGACGAGAGGGGTTCGCTTCACATTCGCTTACGGGTATGTGCGCCTTTCAGTGCCTAAGCTAAAATAATTCCTCTAATTTTTCCCACTTTAATTTGGAGAACTTTTACGAACTTCAACGCTTTTACTCAATCTACGCTTTGGCTTCGGCCATAAAATGTGGCAAGAGAATGAAAAATGACTTGAAGTACGTAAGTAGTTAAAGGAGTAGTGGGTTGGCTTGAGGAAAAAATTAAATGATAGAAGCAAAATAAAAATCGACGAGATTTTCAGCTCTAAATGCTGCTTTTTACAGTTGGTTTTTATTTTATTTTAAGCGCAGATAAGTTGAATAGCAGACAGGAGCCACAGGCGCTGAGATATGTGTTCCTTACGAATTTAAGTGTACTCGTAGTATATCGAGCACATTTTTCCACCCGCCATTGTATACTTTATTCGAGGCGATTGGTAAGACTTTAGAGCCGCATGAAAAATCGTTTGAAGTGAAGTGAAAGAAGCCAGTTAAACTCGTTTACTACATACATACACTTGCGAATTTTCCATCAACTACTGCAGTACAATGCCAAAAAGTTCGTGCGGTATGAGCGAGTTTACATACATACTTATGTACCAACATTAATGTGGGGTGGTCCTTAAATGTAGGAAGCAAATTTTTATATCAGATTTCCTAAGCCTCAACCCCTACGTCGATGCTACTATAGTCGAAGATATCACATATAACTTCTGGTCTCCATTGGAGACGGTTAAGGCGTGTCCAACAGTGGTTCAAGTTCATATTACCCCATGAAAACATCTTAACCGACTTCAATTGGAACCAAAATTTATATGTAATATCCTTGACTTTAGCAGTTTCGATTTTGGGTATTAGATGAAAATAAACTTAATTTCATTTTAATTTTTTCAGTCTCTTTAGAGGAATCTGTACTTTTCCCCCTGTGCGACACGCCTTAACCGCCTGTAATAGGAACCAAACTTTATATGTGATATTTGTGACCGTGGTATTACCGATTGAAAGGGTGAGACTGGATAAAAGCATGCATTTGATTTTTTAAGGACCACCCTAACGCACACATACATATTAGGGTGGCCCTTAAAAATATCAGCACTATGGGGCAGCCGGGTTTTCGATCTACTTACTGGATAAAGACATCCACAAAAATTTTAAAATTTTAAAAATAAAATATTTAGTTCGAAAAAAAATTAATTTTTTTAGCCGCAAAAATTCGAAAAAAAAGTTTTTTACTTTGACCCGCTATAAATCAGCGAGTTCATGATTTATGCGAAGACATTTCAATAATATGTAAAATTTACCAGATTTCAAGTAAACATTTTTTCGAGTTTTTGCAATTCTTTTTTTACATTAAACTTTTCTAATCCTTTTAATGACCCCCAATAATTTATGTATTGACAATTTTTGTATTTTCGTGGGTATGTTTATTTTGTATGTAGAACAAAAAAATTAGTGGCACATACAAAATGCAGATGTTGATATTTTAAGGGCCACCCTAGTATATATGTATATGTCATTCGACACGTCAGTTCAGCCAGGAGATAAATCGTTCTTATTATCGTAAATTCGATATAATAGTCGAAATATGCTGCTTAAGCCATTTAATAGTAGAAACACACACATTTGTAATGCATTTATTAAAGGATACATACCTACATTTATGTATAAATAACTATAAAGAGAGCCAGCAAGGCATAGCAATTTAAAAGCGAAGCAGCCAAATGCCACAGCAAATGCTGTTAAGCACCCAGTTAGGTCGAAGGAAGCGCATTTCCACCCATCTGTATGTAAGTAGTGACATTCGAGAACTTACTGACTTAAAATGAAAAGCGAAGCAATAAAAATCTGAAACCTCAAAAGTTTGTTCAACAGCTGCTGCGCTCATTAATGGGCAATGTGCTCAATGTGTAAAATGAACACAGGCGAGATGGGTTAGAACTTTTTGTTTATTTAGGATTGTACTCGCTGTGCATTAAGTATAAAGTGAAAATATTTGTAAATCATACTGGAAGATTTTTTATGCGAGACTACTATCACTCAGCGTCAAAAATCCATGCCATAACCTCAATGGTCCCGCATAAAAAGGGCAGCACAAATACATATGTGCACTGCTAGGTTAAATTAGGTCTGGAAAAGCCCGTTGTGATACCACTGGCCAGTGTTTCTTTCCCTCCTTAATTGAACTACCGAGTGCATTTTATACAACACAAAAAGTCGAGAACGTTCGCCGAGTTCAAATCGGCTAAACAAGCTAAAAAGTACTTGTTGAAGAATTGGTTGCGCATGTTGGCCAGGGCGGGATAATGGCAGAGATAGTGTTTGATGGCCTCCACCTCTTCCTCGTCTCCGCAACTGCCACAAAAATCATTGGTGGGGTATCCTAACCTTTTTCCGTGTGTACCCATCAGGCAGTGTCCGGTGATTACCTCTACTACTAATCTGAAAGAGAAGCGCTTCAGCCGGGTAAGAGCTATGAATCCCTTTAGATCAATCTTGAGCCAAATTTTCCTGGAAGTATGGCAGGTAGTTTCCACAGCCCATCTTATATTTACTTTCTCGACGAGTTCCGCCTTTAGTCTGCGTTTTCAGGAGGTTAGAGGTATGCCCGCATTCCAAGCAGAATTGACTTCAGATATTTCCGCAACCCTCCTTGCAAGCTCGTCGGTTAGGCTGTTGCCACGAATTTTCCTATGTCCAGGGACCCATACAACAGTCAAGATGCATTTTTATGCCCGCAGGTTGAGAGTCTTCCTGAATCCTATGGTTACTTTGGACGTTGTTCCGTTAGAATTGAGAGGTTTGATAGCAGCCTGGCTGTCAGAATAGATAGCAATAGGCCGTGCTGGAGGGGCGGAGGTTATGAGCCTCCAAGCCGCCTCCATTATGGCATTTAGTTTTGCTTGAAAAACACTTCAATGGCCCGGTTAACGAAAACTGAGATTTAGCGCAAGTTCGTCTGAGTATTTCTCGCTACCCACTCTTTCGTTAAGCTTGGAACCATCTGTATATATGGCCGTAGACTCTGGGTTCAGGTCTGTGGCCCCTACCCACTCGTTCCTCTCTGGGAGAGTACAGGAGTGGTATAATCTATCTGTCGTAGATTATCCGGTAGAGTTTCAAATACTTTTGCGTGTCTGAATCTGAGGTCTCTCCATGGCTGGATTGTATTTAACCTGGCGGCACTGCAGCCGGCCCGAAATTTGCCGTAGAGATTCACAGGTGGAAGATTTGGAATTGTTTCCAGAGATTTAGTGGGTGTAGTGGCAGCCGTCCTTTGCACTCGTTCCACCTTGACTCTGGATAAGGTGTTGTTTAGCGCAAGCCACCATACGGTGACCCTGTAGAAAAGGATGGATCTTATCTCAGCTATGTACATCCAGTGTACTATATGTGGTTTGAGTCTCCATTTTTCGCCTATAGCCGTCTTACAGGCATACAGGGCAGTATTGCCCTTCCTGGAGCGGTCTTCAATGTTTCGCTTCCAGTCCAGAGAATAACTCCAAGTTATTTGACCTGTGGGTGGGTGGCTATGACTTGACAACCGGTGCCCTTTAGGCTTAGAAGTAGGGTTTTCACCGTTAGACTGTTAGTAGAGCGGAGAGAACGCCCTCTTGGGGAGTAATGGAATGTAATGGAACCATCCTCCAGTTCTGATAGAATAGTTCTCTTTTGAGAAGGAGCCCTACAAAATCCACCAAACCGCGCGATTCATGGAGTGCGCTCTCCACGGATTTACCCTTGGAATATGCATGCTGATTCGAGGAGAGGTTGTCAGTTTTTATGTTCCGTCGAATATATTCGTCCATGAGTCTCTCTAGAGTTTTAACCAAGAATGAAGTGAGGCTTATAGGCCTGAAATCCTTTGGCTTCACAAGAGCGGCTTTGCCTTGCTCCTTGTGGTTTTTGCTATTGAATGAACTATATTTTTTATAAAAAATAAGAAAAATTTGGTGTAGAAAATATAAACAGATGAAACCGTCAAAACGTTAGGGTATGCATTATTTTGACGCTGACTGTATATCGACACTTATGGAATTCCCTATCTCGGTAGCCAGCTCGAAAACGTCCTATTTCAGAATTTGATTGCAGCGCGCCCTACTTTAGAATTCGTTTGAAAAACGCCGTATCTCAAAAATATTTTCAAGTACGCCCTATTTCAGAATTTGGTTCAAAAACTCCCTATCTCAGCTGAAAATATATTGAAGTATGATGAGTTAGGTTGCTCTTGAAAAAGTTTTATTAGATATGACTTTTTCGAACTGGCTGCCGAGAAAGGTCAATCTTCCACTCAGGCGTCGATGTGGAAATTCGTATAGGTTTTAGTTTGACGTAGGCCGTTGATAAGGCCTATAAACATCTGTATATATAAGTGCGGATTCTGAGTAAACTTTGCACTGTAAATTTGGCGCTAAGTGGTGTTAAGTTAACTTAAGAAAAAAACTTATGAAAATTATTTGCTTTAGTATTTTCGCACTTGTCTCTTAGTAAACAATTATTTAAAATTTTCAACATTTTCACTTACCTCTAGTATCTTTTAAATTGCTATTTAACTCATATGCTATGAAACGAATTCATACGACTTTTTTAGTTAATTATGAGCAAATGGATTACAATCTGAAATGATACAATATAGAATACAAAATTACCATTATTACGCAAACACTGTTTAACAAATTTAATTTTTCATTTTAATTTTTTTAATTTATAACTACCTGAGCAAGTTATGATTTGAGTGAAATAAATGCTCCAGAATCAACGTACAAATATTTCCTTGCCAACCTTGGGTTTAAGAAAATTACTATAAACATTTTTCCACCTTAATGATGCACTTAGTGTGAATTCATGCCTATAGACACACACACATACGTATAAACTATCATCTTTTATTTTCGGTAGCTTAGTTTCGCCCGTAAGTCATCGAGCATTACTTGCATCATTCATTTCTCGCAACAGTGTGCAGATAACAGATATGACAAAAGTCATTTACACAAAATTTATGACCATTTTGATGACATTAAAGAAATTACGGAACAGCAAAATGTGAGAAATTATACCACATTAAATAAGAAAAAGAAGCAAGCTGGGCAATAATATGGAAATACTAAATGTATGCTTTATACTGCAGGTAGAATATTAAAATAGTGGTTTGGAGATTCTTAGGTTAACTTAAGTTATATTATAATGGTTGCCACAGACAAGGGACACACTTGAACAATGAAGAAATTGTCCTTTGTGATGCTCTTGAAAGTTGATACAGCAGTGATCAGGTAGGATTGCCAACCTTTTAGAACTTCCGCCCCAAAACAACGAGATCTGTGGATTTGCAAGCATAAGTAGCTCCTTAATATTACCGCCCCTACTAATCCCAGGCCAAAAGGTTCTTGCAATGGCGCATGGCCTAGTTCGTTGGCACAGAATAGAAACGACTGGCGTGCTTTGTTGGACTCGGCCAAATTTGCTTAGGCAGTTACAGCGCTTACCAAGAAGAAGAAGAAGAAGATATTAAAGTTAACTGCTTCCTTAAATTCTTTGATTTTTGCAGATTCCAAGATTTCAAGATGGTTTTCTCGTTTATCGGAAACTTCAAAATTTTTTCCGCGTATATTGGGCTGTTTTCGTGACTTGTCTTATTTTTATTTTTTTTTTTTGATATTCAGAGTTTTTAGAATTTTTTTTCGGGATCACTCGAGATATTAATGCGACTATTTTTTGTGATTAGTTGTGTTTTATGTTTTGTGTTGTTTGACGTGAGTTTTGCGGGATTTTCTAGTGCTCAATTTTCAAAGCTCCATTTCGGGCTTTTTCAGGAAATTTCGGAATATATTTGCGGATTATTTTGGTTTTTTTCAAGGCTTATCGAGACTCTTGGTATTTTGTTTTCCGAAATTTGTTTGAAACTATGTAGCTATTCGGGATTATTTGGGTTTTATATTTCCAAATCCAAATGTATTTCAAATGTAAATTTAAATCCTAGCTTTGCTTTTCACAAAAACTTAAATTGTATGGGGCAAACTTTTTCTTTCTATATGAGCAAATTACGGGTTGTTTTTAGTGTCACTTCCTTCTCACGCCAGAAAAAAAAAACGTTAAAGCATTCTTCTTGCACATACATGCATACAACCATTACAATAAAAAATTTTAACATTTATTTAGGCGAAAATGTATCGAAATGGATAATTTTTTCATTCTCACTCGAAAAAATCATAACTGTTTTTTTTTTATATCTAACTTCGGGCAGTTTTCAAATGAATTTTCATATTAGAATCAATGGATTTTGGTATCAAATACAACATATATGTGAAGTTTTAGGATTGTGAAACCAAATTGAAAAATTACATGCATGTAGAATATCTGTTGCAGCTATTTTGTAATTTATTTTTACTTTTAATATTTTTAAATCTGCAAAATGTTTAAATTAAAGAGGTTAAAATGTTCTTCTTGCCAAAACCGAACGAATCTAGTGCAATAGATCTAGTGTGTCACCAGATGACAAAAAAAAAATAAATACATTTATTGAGCAAAAGTTTACTATGATTTGAGAAAGTAAAATTCCATTTTTACAATTTTTATTGGCACACTCGAAATTCATTCTAAAATTGTTATATAGATCAAGAAAGTGACATATGTGTGTAAAAATCTTGCTATCGTGAAACCGGCAGCTTACAACTTACAGCCAATTTCACGAAATCAATTTAAGTGAAAAATTACTTTAATTTTTTTAATTTTATATGGAAATTGACAAAAATTAAAAAAATTTGTTTCCATTTAAATTGATGGTGAAACCGGCTGTTGGTATAACTTTTTTAAATTTTCATTTAAATATAATTTGGCATTGGAATCTTGTTCTTTATACAAAATTGAATATAATGCATTTTCTGAGAATAAGTTTGCCTCAATTTTCGACCAACAACACGTTTTCGTCGAAAAATGTAACAACTCGCGAGATTTCCTCATTACACGACCACATCCACGAATTTCGTCCTTCTAACTTTATTAGGTAAGGATGAAAAATTTATTAAAAGGGCATTTTCAATAACAATGAATCAAAAATATTTAAGCTTTTTAAATTCTAAAGAATTTTCTCTTCCATATGGTACTCATATTGTTATTCTATATTGCACTGTATTTTTAAAATAAATTTTTTTTTTTTTTGATAATTTCACTGAAATTTCGAAGTCTTTTAAAAAATATCTGATGTCAGAGGAAAACATATATGTGAACCCATGGTGAAATAATAATAAGGTGTTGTCACTTAGGGGGTGGTTGTTGTGATTTTGACAATTTCGGCATACCAGCGTTACAGTAATGCCTACTCTATGTATTCCAATTTCATTTCTGGGCAAAATGGAACAAAAATGGAGCAGAAAATTTTGTGAAAAAGTATGCGCAGGCATCACTGTATCTTTGTTTCGCTTTTGCTTTGACCTTTGGTTTCAAATTCTTTGGAAAATTCGAGCGATAATTTCCAATAATTGTCATTTTGTAAGTAAACTTTTGGTAAAATATACACTATACATATCCAACATATGATTGGAGCATTGCTTCGGATGGCTACGATAATCCACTTTGGTCTAAAAATTTTGAACGCATAATTATTTTATAATATAACTGATAGAATTCAGAAATGTAATTTTGAAATGTTAACAAAAATAAAGGTCGTAATAGAATTTCCTTTAAAGTTAAGATATTTAAAAACGAATTACGCATATACACGTACTTCAGAACTTACGGAAAAATATAAATAAAATTCCATATGGGCTAATATGTCATTATTATTAGAATTTAAGAATAATTAAATAAAGAAAACGGTATAATTTAATTTGTGTGTGGTACGACCGTGTGGCCTTTTGAGTTTTACAAATAATAATTTTAAGGTAGAAAAAATAAACTGAATAATAATTATTAAAATCAATATATTTAATCGAAAAAATAAAAACTAAGTAATAATAATTTCTTTTGAGCGAAAAAATTAAACTGTAATTTCACTGGTTTACAGAAAAAATATTTTATTGATGCAAGCTTCATTTAACTGGTGTGGGGTCCACTGGAAACAGTACCCAAAAAGTATTAAAGCTAATCCTAATCTTTTCCCCCTTTTTCTACTACCCCAAAATGCATGGCCGCAATTGGCATGCAGAAAAAGTGAGGTTATGTAAGTGGCATCACCTTATATTTATTTCACCATGATGTGAACCCAAGTTTCTTGAGTATTTATGTACATTGATTTATTCGTGTGTTTTGAAATTTTGTAGTTTCTGTTATAGGGCGTTAAAAAAAAACCATACTCAGTTCGGCCTCAGATAAAAATATGTAAATCAAACAAAAATTCTACTTAATATGCAATTACAAAGAAGCATTTTGAGAAGGACTGACAAATATTTCACTAAGATTTTTTGTGAAGTGTGGTAACACTCGCCTGGCATTGGCTAGGTTATTTTGAAACAAGGTGCAAAAGCCGCACACTAGTTCCAGCATGATTGCCTTCGAAATTAAATACTTCCTTAGCAAAAGCTTAATGGTTTTTGGCAATTGGTTAACTACTAGAACGGGGTACGTGAGGTCAATGAACTTTGGAACAAAAAAAAAGCGTATTCTCTAGGCAAGAACATCGATATATAATACTTTAAGATCCGATAGTAAATGCTGAAGATATAACGAATAATTTAAAGAGACGAACTCTAAGTTCGGCCCAAACACAAAAAAAAAAAACAATTTCGAAATTGCCTTAGAAAAATGCTTTAGACTCAGGAGGGTATGGTGAACTATTTTTTTCGGGTATGAAATTATTTATGGAAAAAAAGAAAACAAAGCAAGCACACTTAAGAAAAAATTAACACTTAATATGAAATGTGCACAGCTTTGCTTAATTTTGGTCACCGCAATGGGCACTTAAAACACTTACGCCCAAAGTAAGTTTTGAATTTCAAAAAAAAACAGACACAAAAAATAAACAAAATTTTAATTAAGCACCACAGACGTTGCCACAAATTGTTGCAGCTTTTAGCATACTCATTCGTGGCTTAAGACAAGTGCTTATGGAGTCAAGTGTGCTGGGGCAGCAGCGACATCGACCGCAACTACGCTGACGACGACGACAACGACGACAACGACGACGACGACGACGACGACGACAACGACGACGACGATGAGTTTGGCATTTTATACAGTTTTGCACTATTGTGTAGCAACAACAACGAAATTCAAAAGCTCTGCCGGTAAATGCGCACGGGCGCAAAATAACAAACTCAACTGAACTCAACTCAGTAGCAACTAACTAACTAACTAACCAACTAACAAACTATGTAATATGTATGAGAAGAGTGCCACGAAACTTTATCCAACCGAAGGAAGCGGTAACGGTGGCAGCAATACAATATGCCTATTCGCACATACAAGACTTTTGGCCTTGTTATACTTGCCATGAACGAAATTATGACGGAAGTGTACAACAAAAGTGTGTGCTTCCCCATAACATCGAACGACCCCGCAAAAATGCAAAAACTCAAAAAAAAAGGGAGAACAAATCGTTAACCCAAAATGACTAGTAGCCGCGCCACGTTGTTGGTAGTTTGCTGTTGAGCTCAGTTCAGAATTTCCACAACTTTTTGATGGTAGTCATCGAAAAGTTAATTTCCCAAAAACATGGCAATTAGTGCGAAAAATCTACAGAATACCAAACGTCCAGATAGCAGCAGCAACTCAGACAAGGCAATAACAACAAAAAATAAAACAACAATGGCACTATGCTTTCAGGAATGCCTCAACACGTACGTATGTATATGGGGCGTTCCATACCAAATTGGACGGGGTTCACACTTTACGTGTTTGATTTGTTTAAAATTTTAAGAGTTGATGGCAAAACATAAATAATAAATTTGAAAAAAAAAATCACACATACACAGATCAAAATTCTCTATAAAAAGAAATATTAAAAAAAAAAAATTTTTTGGTTTTTAATTTTTCACATACAAATTTTTTGATTAAAAAAATAGGTTTGAAAGCTACAAAACTGTATACTCAAAAAATTCTTAAAAAATATTTAAAAAATTTGTAAACTTGTAATGTACAAAAAAAATCATAACTCAAATTATTGTAGAATGCACCCTATAATACTATACTTGAATATTGCGCAATACTCAGAGCTACAATTGTGATTTTTTTTAATTTTTTTTCAAATAGCATATTTCCAAAATCCAATTTTTTTTTATCAAAAAATTTGTATGTGAAAAATTAAAAAAAAATTAAATATTTATTTTCATAGAGAATTCTGATATGTGTATCTGTGATTTTTTTTTTCAAATTTTTTCCTCGCCCCGTTCTGGAGATATTTAGAAAACCATTAAATCGATTTGTTTTGTTTTTGTGCTGTAAAGTTTTTAAAAATGTATTAATCAAGCTCAAATTTCATATTTATTTAGGTTTATTCATCAACCCTAAAAATTTGAAACCAATCAAACACATGAAGTGTGAACCGCGTCCATTTTGGTATGGAATGCCCCATATACATATCGTCTTTTAAAGTACAAAAGCGCGTATCGTAGTTCTGCAAAATCTGGTAACTGACATTTGTGCCAAAAAAGATATTTGCCCACCGGAAGCTCCTGGCATCAAGCCCTTATCCATTCATACAAAAATATTGATATTTAGATATTAGATGAAGAGATAATTAGGGGTAAAAGAGAGAACCGTTTTGAAATAAGACAAATTTTGCTCTCTGCTATAAAATTTTGGAAACCTCACATATGAGGTTTTGCATTTTCTTGATACACGGTTTTGTACTTTAAACGACGATATGTACCTATATAAGGGCGCCTCACCAACAATTTCACGGTTTTTCAAACAGACTTATGAACATTATGATATAGAAAAACTTACGCCAAAATATTTCGGAAATATATTACGATTTACGTGAGCTGGAACGATTCTAAAAGTCCTCCGAAAATCAATTTTTTTATAAATGAAATTAGTTTTTAAAGATATATATATATTTCACCTCAGATGATAGAAGAGTTAATAATATTTGAAAAATTTACCAACGCAACCAAAAAAAATTTGGATTATAGAACTATTTTCAAATCGGTCCAGCTCACGTAAATCTTAAGATTTTTCCGAAGTATTATGGCGAAAGATTTAAAATATAATAAATTTTATAATTCCTATTGAAAAGGAGTATCGATGTTTTTTTTTTTCTTTTTTTGTATGGAGAGTGATGCATCCTAACGTATACAGCACTTCCTTTAGAGCTGCGAAGTCGACAAGTTAAATGAATGTTTGTGTATGCAGCAGATTGTACTTGTGTGTGTGCGTGCGTCGTTAAGCAACAACAACAACAACAACAACACAACCTCTACACCACATCCATACATTCCATGGCATCCAACATCCATCAAACCACTCAGCATTTACCGCAACTAGTCATCAATTGCCACAACAAAGGGCCTACTACATTCTGTATGTTGTTTGTAGAGTGTGACAGGGAGAGTGGAAGTGGTGGAGTGCGGCAGAAGACAAGTTTGTTGCACATTCCTTTAGCACACCTTCAGAAAGCCGAAGGTATGTATCTAGCCTCTTAGGGAGTGAGCTTAACAGGAGCCCTAAGTGTGAAGGTGAATAACGGCACAAAGCCAACAAGTTGTCGATTTTAATATTTACTAAATAGTGGAGTGTCCGAAAGTGAAAGTAGATAATCTTGTGAGAGGTATTTATTAACAATAATTATCTATATATATACATTAGGGTGCATGACTAACAAAGTTGTGGGGTTTTCACCAATCCAATTTCAAGGGTTAAACTGTACTTTTTATTATAACGATCATAACCGTAACGGTCCCTGAAAAAAAATTTCACAACATGACAAGACAACAGAGCATAGCATAACCTAACATAGCATGATAACATAGCATAGCATAACATAACATAGCATAGCATAGTATAACATAACACAAAATATCATGTAATAACATAACATAGCATAACATAACATAACATAGCTTCACATAACACTACGACATAATAAAACATAACAACGTATGTTTTTCCATTGGAACTATAAGATTTAATATATCTATTTTAAGACATTTTCCAAAATATTTAAGTTAGACCAGCGCTGACCAGAGGCAGCTTTTACTCTGCACGCGATATACAAAATATATAGAAAGCTTAAAAGAGCTTTGCCTTTGGGCAAGGCGGTTCCCATCATCGAGCAAGACCGATTTGAAAATACCTCCAAGAAAATCATTATTTTGATTCCGTTAATAAAATTTTTAAAGATTTTTATGCAGAGCTCTTAAGCTAAAATTCTTATATCATGTGAGGGGAATGTTTTAGAAAATAA
>NW_016170091.1:0-2516 GCF_001687245.7 Rhagoletis zephyria
GGAGGTAGGCGTGGTTATTGTCCGATTTCGCCCATTTTCAATACCATCCGTCCTACGCCCAAAAGAAGTTCACGTACCAAGTTTCGTTAAGATATCTCAGTTTTTATTCGAGTTATCGTGTGCACAGACGGACAGACGGACGGACGGACGGACGGACAGACAGTCACCGCTTAATCGATTTCTCTTTTCATTCTGATCATTTATGTATACATTTGTCTATATCTATCTCGATTCGTTTTGCCTGTTACAAACAACCGTTATGTGAACAAAGTTATAATACCCTTGTGCACAAGTGCGCTCGGGTATAAAAATGTTTTTTTTTTTATTATTATGAGGATTTTTACTATTGGGGTACAAACGTATCCCGGGTGTGTGTTTACGTATATAATGTGTTTGGAAGGCTGTAGCTCCTGAACCAATAGTCCGATCTGGTTCAAATTTTGAATTTGAACTCAAAACTAAATAATCTTCCTAGATCCGAAGTATAGAGGTATAGCGGTTCAAAAGTTACAACACTTCAAAGTTGAAAGTGGATACATTTGTACCCGGGTGTGTGTTCTAGGGTTAAAAGCAGGGTGGTCGTTTGCAAAATTCAACATAGCGTCTCAAATATGGCGTCTAAGCTAACCGAAAATAAGATTTTGCTTTACAAAATTTGCGCCACCGGAGAACCCAAGTAGAAAAAGAAAATGTAACAGCAGGATCTTATGTTTCTACTGATTATGAACCTAGAGCACAATGGCAAATCCAGTATGGCGGCCAAAAAATTAAAATTGCGGAAACCGTGACAACGCAAATTTTTTCACAGTTTTTGGTAATTATTTACAATCAAAAATATATTTTTTTTTAAACCTTCTATGTATATTTTAAATGTGGGAAATTAAATTCGTATTATCAATAGTAAAAAATTGTTTTGAGCTTTGTATCACGATTATGTTTATTAGGAAAAATTGAAAACCCAACAATATCTAAGCGGTAGAAGTTATATAGCAGCTATTTCGCAAATCACCACATCTTCTCATCAGACTTCTTTTTTCTAGACTTCAGCAGGGATCGAACCCGCGTCATCGGCTAACCACTGAGCTATGTACACCCCGTAAACTCTTGTTGCTAATTCATTTCCTTAATCAACCTACTACTATCAAGTGCAGCTTATTTGCCGCTATCTAAACTTAACAGCGTGGTTGTTGTTGTCAATTCTATGCATAATCGTAGGTCATTCCATGGAAAAGAGGAAAACAACATAAATTTAAATATGCCCTAATTATCTCTATTTCAGTAGTAACCTCTTTTTAAATTACTACATTTCATTACCCTGTGGGAAAATATTAAAAAAATCAAAAGAAGTTGTAATTTTTGTCTATGGAAACTTTTATTTCATGCATAGTTACTTTACACCTGTCACAAGATGTTCCACCAGTCACAACTTTAAATATTTTTTAATTTTTCTATGAAGCTTACATAAAACTCATTTTTATTGAAAACGAAAGCGTATAATTCATATTTTACAACACAAATACATCGTTTGTGAAAATTCAGTGTTATGGCTAAAATTCATCTTTGAGTGCTCCAGGCTAAAATAGAGTTCTTTTCACTGTCCCGCTAGTCACATTCATTCAAATAATAGTTACATAAAACTAAGAAATCGTTTGGTATTTTTGTTGAAGCAATTTATACATTAGTAATCGTTCTATGTTAAAAATATATTTTGCTGTTGTATCTGTTCCGACGACATAGTTAAAATTCACAATTGATCACATTCTGGAGTAAAATGTCACACTAGTCATAATGGAATGGGCCTGGTGGTACAAAGCTCAAGACAATATTAAAAATAAAAATGTTAATAAGCCGCAATAACATTGACAAATACTTACACTTTTTTATTGAAACTTTTTGGTCCAACATTTTCACCAACAATTTACGTTTACGATTTTCATTGGCACATTCATCTGCTCTAAGATTATGGTTTGGTGGTCATTTGCCGCTTAAAGTAACCAAACAAAAGTGTTATGTCCGTGAAGAAGCTCTTGAAATTCTCCGATTGTGCAGCATAGCACTGTTAATTGCAAAACGAAATAAATTTGAAGAACGTTTTCCTCTTCACTCCCTGGCGGCAACAATGTTCCGGTTTTATAGTGAATCTGTCCTAAAAGCTTTATAGTGTGTTGGTGGCAATTTCAAAATTGGAGCATATCATTGTTCTACAGAAATGCAATATACATATACTTATTACAGACGAAATACCTTAAAAGCTCATGATTCAATAATACAAGGTTCGATAAACTGACAGTTGTCTCTCTCCCACCGCTCCCTTAGCAGTGGCACCGTTAGGGACACGAATTTCGATACGATACGATACCATATCGATACTTTTGGCATTCGATACCGATATTTTCTACTCGATAGTTTTAAAACGATATTTTTTGGAATCGAGTATCAGAACCCTAGTATCGTATCGAATGTCAAAAACACACATTGCAACACTGAGGGAAAAAATTTTAGAATAAAAAAAAAAC
>NW_016170091.1:8228-16342 GCF_001687245.7 Rhagoletis zephyria
CCCCCCCCCCCCCCCCCCCCCCCTAACTTTAAAATTTTCCTTATATATATATAAAATAGTACCCTGAAATGCCAGCTTAATAGGCTCGATAGAGAAATTTAAATGCTGGTTTATGCGAAAAAATACTTACCAAATAATATTTATAAGTTATATTCTATTTTTAGCACTAAATTCCTATTTGTATGAAAATAATAAAATCCAAACAACGAAATCATCTGGCCGGCCAGCATTTCAAAGATTAGATTCCAATAAAATTGTGTGCGGGTATTTAACAAATGAGTTAAACCTAGTTAAATTTTTTACGAGTATTACATTTTTCGTATGGAAAAGTTTCTATAAACTAATAGTATTAGTTACTAAAAACTTCCACGATTCATTATTTCACTATACGTATAAGCAAAATAGGGCAAAAGACACATGCACGAAAAATACCAGTTTTAGTACATTTATAAAAACGTGGCAACCATAACTGAACGCGACGCACTATTACCACGACAAAATGAGACTGTGTTGGTGTGCCCAGCATTGCTTTAAACCGACGTTAAGATGAAGTCTCTACGATGGGCAGAACCCGAGATATAACGATTTGAAGGAGTACATGATTAGAATCACGAAAAAATGCAAACTTTGACAGATCATATCTGCAAAGAAGAAAGCTAAAAAAATCCTCGAACACGTGTAAGCTTATTTCATGTTTAGAACCCATAAAAAAAATTTGAAGCCAATCGAAAGTGTGACACCAAATTTGGTGTCCGATATGAGAAATAATGTCTCAATTATGAACGGATTTAAATGAAAACTTCTTTTCTAGCGAACTTGAGGGCGCTGAATTCAAAAAAGCAACTTCTTTTTCATACCTTTCATACTTTCCCTGTAAGTGCAAAATTTGGATTCTTGTTGCATTTACGTAGGTATGTACATATGTATAGGTTATTCCATTTTCAAAAGTGAGGTGTCAGTTTATATGGATTGGTCTGTAGATGTGCAGTAAAGTTTTATTTTTTTTAAAACGGTTGCCACCTGTTAAAAAAGTTTAATTAAAATTATATAATAAGTTAAATGAATTAGATATTACAATATGGGTGTCAATCGACATGGTTTCGAAAATACTTTACTTCTGAGCTACACGTATAAGGGTTGCAACCTCTTTAACCCTAGACGTACATACATTCTTCGTCAATTCGTCGAGCCGACAACGTGTGTTGTTTACGTATACAAAGATAAGATTGTACTTCCAGGGTTAAACAATTAACGCTCCTCAAAATATTTGCAACCTATGACCTTAAACCTCTTTTGTCGGACTGCAATATATACATATATGGTGATATACCTATATTTCAGTCACCTAATCCCTAAATTTAAATGGAATTTGATTTTTTTAAACAGATAGCAACCCTCCTACATGTAGGTAAGAAATCAACCCTTTCAAACCCCTTTTCGATTGATACCCATCTTTTAATAATTTATTTAACTTATTAAATAATTTGAACTACATTTTTTAACAGGAGGCAAATTGCTATAGGTGTTACTTATAGATTTAGTTGCATCACTAGATTGTGTTTCATTCCTTTTTTTCTTTCTCTACATTTTCTCACTCGTTCACGTGTTGCTTCAGGACGCTTGCAATGACGCGATCGCGCTCGTTGTTTGACAACTGTATTTCTTTCGCTTTTATTGCGTCTCGTAGTTTTTTCACGGTAACCGCCATTTTTTTCTTTACTTATCATTTCTCTTTAATTTAGCATTGTATTTTTGATTGATTTGATCCCGGTTGAGCGGTTTCTGCACAGTATTTCAAGAGTTGTCGAAGTTTAAAAGAGGTTAGTATTTTTTAGGTGTAAACGGTCTTTAACGTTACATAAATTCTAATACTAAAACGTTGTAAAACGATAGCGGTTCAGATATCAATAACTATGTATGTCCCTCTGTACCTGATTGAAATCTACGAAAAAATATGTATTTATTTCTGCGTTTCGGTTTTGCACAATAATGCCTTTTCTTATATTTGGTCTTTAACATTACACGATTATCGGAGAAACATTTCAGAATGATCAAACTCACGACGAAAACAAAAAATTCCACTAAATTTGCATTAGTCTGTTTCAAAAATACTTTATCTTACCGAAGACCAGCTTTAGTATCGAAAAATTAGTAAGATATTAGTATTTTTACCTTTTTGTGCGCGTTGACTATATTCTCCATTTTTATCGCACGCACAGGAAGCACAAGATAAATTAAAGCTCCGTGAAGCACAATTAATTGAATATAAATCAACAATTATTTCTAGATACTATACGATGTATATTAACAAAATATGTCAGAGTTGACGCGCGATTCAAAGAAAAATGTTTCTCACCGCTTTCGTCGTTCCCAAATTTTTGACCAATGCAATTGACGTTTTGGAAGTCAGCCATTTTTAGTAATAACTCAACAACAGCGCCAAATGGCGGGTTAAATTGTGAAACTAAACCATCCAGGGACCCACTCAAACACAAAGAATTTCGTCCTCATTTACGAGGATTTCACTCACAAACACACCAATGGAACAATTATAAATACATTCAAAGATAGCTAAAAGTCGGTACGTTTGAAGGCCCCACGCCCCCTTTTCAAATAGCCCAATTTTTCTACATGAGTATGAGCTTGATTTCATTTCCATACGAAGTTCCAGTACTGTACCATGAACACATACAGAGATAAGAGAATTCGGTTTGTATGGAAGGTGCCACGCCCCCCTTTCCAATTTTTCTTCATGAGTATGCGATTGATTTCATATATCTCCACACCAAGCTCCAATACTCTACCACGAACATTTCCACAGATATGCAGTATGAAAATTTCTGTTTCAATGGGAGGCGCCATGCCCCCTTTTCCAATAGCATCAATTTTTCTGCAAGATTAAGGTACTGATTTCATATACCTCAATACCAAGTTCCAGTACTCTACCATGAACATTTCTAGAGATATGTAGTATGAAAAATTTGGTTTGTATGGGAGGTACCACGCCCCCTTTTCCAATATCTAAAATTTTCTTCAAGAGTATGCAATTGATTTCATATATCGCCATACCAAGTTCCAGTATTCTACCATGACTTTCAGAGATACATATGCAGGAAGTTAAATTTCGGTTTGTATGGGCGGTGCCACGCCCCTTTTTCCAATAGCTCCAATTTTTCCTAAATAGTATGCGATTTATTTCATATACATATCTCCATACCAAGTTCCAGTACTCTGCCATGAACATTTCCAGAGATATGCAGTATGAAAATTTCGGTTTGTATGGGCGGTACCACGCCCCCTTTTCCAATAGCTCCAATTTTTCTCCAAGAGTATGCGATTGATTTTATGCATCTCCATATCAAGTTCCAGTACTCTACCATGAACACTTCCAGAGATATGCAGTATGAAAAATTCAGTTTGTATGGGAGGTGCCAAGCCCCCTTTATATATCGATTTTTTTTAGTCTTTAACAATCCCTGGGACGTGTACGGCAGGTGTTCGAAATTTCAAAACAATCAGTTCAGCCGTTCTCGAGCTTTGCGAACACAAAAAGACGGCTTTCAACATATGTATATATTATCTAGTACATATATTGAATGACGGGAGAAGATCTTTTCAATTAATAATTTTAAAAAGCATGTTATTTTATACTATAATTCCAAGATTGTTGAATAAAAATATTGAAAAAACACCTTAAACAATCAAAGCGTAAATAAAACTTCATTGATTTAGAATACAGTATATTTTGCTTAGCTGCCCATCCTTCTTTGCACGAAAAACTTGTGCACTTAACCGAAAAAAGCACTTAAGCGAATTTTCTTTACTACTTCAATGAGGAAGGTATCCGAATCCCTATGAAACCAAATAATGGAGGAGCACTTAACTCGTAGAAATTACTGCAAGCGAAATTTTTACCGAATGGTATTTAATTATCTATATAACTACGAGATGAGCAAAATAAATAAAAGCTTGTAAAATTAGGTAATTGTAGGGCCTGTGCAGGTAAACCTAATACTTTCTTTGATAGTTAATAATAATTGCAAAATTTTAAGTGCAGGTATGTTGAATGCATCTATCGGAGGAGATTCCTTATAAATGTTAAGAATAATGCCGCTAATGCGCATTTTAGGGTAGGTATCTTAAATGTGCACTTAAGCATAAAGGCAGCAAAGCAAAATATACTGTATTTAGGAGCATATTTTGGTAATTTATCGAGCTTTTTTAAATGCATATATTCGGTTTTTGTGACATATGTATTTTTGCAGGGCCTGCTAATAAGATTAGAAACAACTTGACCACGCTCCGCTGATAATACAGCTGGAACATTCTAGTAGTATAGTTATCGGCATATGGTTTGCTGCTTGCACCGGTCCAGAACCGCTATACGGTTTGCTGGTGCTCTGCCGCAAGCTTTGCTGCTCCGCCAAAAGATGTCGCCGATCGCAATCCAAGTTCAGAACCCAGATAAAAGCCGCAAGATGTCGCTGGTGACAAATCTGAGTCCGGAACCGGAACCGATCACAGGGTGTTCCGCTGATGGAAATCCGAGAATTTCGATACCATTCCGAACCGGAATCGATCACAGGGCGTACCGCTGATGGAAAGCTGAGAAATCCGATACCATTCAGAACCGGAATCGATAACAGGGTGTACCGCTGATGGAAATCTAAGAAATCCGATACCAGGTGGTTTATATGTCGAAAATTAGTAAAGTGTGTTGGTATGCAGTCAGAAATATAAACAAACGTACATACGTACATATGTATATACATATATAGATGCTCCACCCCTAGAAAAGTGTGTTAATAATGTGCACATAGTTGATTGCTAAGTATTTAATATGTATGTGTATATATACATATATATGTATGGAAAGGTCTGTTGATGTTGATGATGAGAACAAATAAAATTTAATTTGAAATAAAAGAAGGAATTTTAAACATAAATGTCCGCAATTATATGAATTATAGCTTTGCTGTTTATTATAGTTATATTTAATGTTTTTTCCTAAATACTTTATTATTTGCTTAGGAGGCTGTAAGTTTCCAAAGCAATCGAAGTAATCAATCTCATTATCGTTTTTCCAGTAAGCTACCCAATGCGTTCCTGGACCCTTTGAACTATCCAAATTTATTATTCCACATTCTCTCTTAAATGGTTTACGGGGTAAACTGTCACACATGAATACCCCTCTAAAACTTGGAATAAATTTTGAATACTTCTTTAAGTCTACATCACGTAAGAGGTCTTCTGGGTAGCTTCATTAAGAGTTTTTTGGTATGGTTTTAAATATAATCCGAATCCCTTTTTATAAGGCTTTAAAAACATTCCTTTTCCCATTGAAATAGCTTCCATTGTATTATTATGACGTTTCGCCTCCAATAACTGCTCCTTTCCAGTTTTTCTGAACGTCTATAACCAACGTATATATACAAGGTGGTTTATATGTCGAAAATTGGTAAGATGTATTGGTATACATATATACATACGTATTCTCATACATACATCTATATGCAAACGTACATACATACATATGTATATACATATATAGATGCTCCACCCCTAGAAAAGTGTTTTAATAATGTTCACATAGTTAATTGCTAAGTATTTAATACGTATGTGTATATATACATACATATGAATGGAAAGGTCTGTTGATGTTGAAAACAAATAAAATTTAATTTGAAATAAAATAAAGTGTTATAATTACTTATTTATTTTTATTTATTAGATATTTAATGAAGAAATAAAGTTTCTTAATATTATTACATTTTTTTCAGCACATATAGAATTTTTATGATATTTACAAGTATTTATATTTGTATTCTTATATATATTCAATAACAGTCATTAAAGTCGAATCACCCTCTTCCCATTTTAATCCATGATGATTATGATATAACCAGTTGTTAGTTGTTTTATCCCGTATCGTTAACTTGGATTCTTCAAAAGGAGGTTGAATAAGAAACGTTGTTACATGTGAATCATATGTTGATATGCTGACTTCTTTAGCAATAAATTTCTTATTAAAATAGACTCCCTGAACGTCTATAACCAACGTATATTCCTCTGACATTATATAGCTTGAGCTTTTTTTAAATTAGCTTAATTGCTGTTTATTATAGTTATATTTAATGTTTATCCTAAATACTTTATTAAATGTTCAGGAGGATATAAGTCAAGTCAGCAAGTTCAATAGGAAGCTTATTAATTATATTGGTTATAAAACCTTTTCCAACGACTAACGATTTATAAATAAACCTTTTTTCATAAATAACTCTCATATAAAATAATATTATATTCAAATAAACGCTGAAGCTTTTTAATAAATTTATGGTTCTATATAATTAAATTTTAAATTTCTAAATACTAATTCAACAGTTAAGTTATATTCAAATACAATATTATTATGTGATTTAGAATAAACTTCTATATCATATATCGCTTCCCAATTTGTTCTACTATAATACCTTAACTTAGTCTTAATATCTAAACCCCTTCTTTTATATTCATGTTGGTTTTGGTGTTGCTCCATAATATACTCTTCAATTTCAACGCCAACCACTGTTAAAAATTTGATATTGTCATCCTCTTCATCCCATTTTTTGTTAAAAAAAGCATGGGCTGCTCTGACTGGGATGCCCAAAACCTGTAACCGGGGACCCTCATCTTCATCTTCAATACATATATAAGGGTTTTTCATGTCTTCAAAGCACAACATCTCCAATTCAAAATCGAAGTTGTACTCTCCATGATGCTCGCTATTGAGGATTCGATTTACTCCAGGCATGATGTGTTTTAGTAGCTTTAAACAAAGTAATAATTTCTAATGTACAGTATTAGCTTATTTATACACATTTCATAACTATATAAAAAGCATTGAGGTGAACTGTTGATAAAGAACATATTTAAATATACATATACTTTAGTAATCTATTTTATGCTTCATAATATGATTCAATAAAAATATGGAAATAATCTTAAACTCAGTGTTGCTGTCAAAGAATATATTTATTTTTTATTACCCTATTTAAATTTTATTATATGAGTCAAATCAAATGCTAATATTATAAATAGCCTTGATCTTGATTTCATCATCATTGATTGCCTAATAAGCATAGTAACGCCAAGTGGACGATAACGAATCCCACATAAACATATAAAAAAATGCTTATAAAAGTATGTGTATATTTAAATGTTTTATTCATCTAGCATTATTCATTCATATATTGCTAACTTAGTGAGAAAAGTTCTTAAGCATACTTTTTTATGAAAACTCATATTTTGGTACAGAAAGCAGAAGATATTAATAATACATCGTTTCGAAAAAGATTAAGATACTTGTTTTTTTCGTTTATATTCATTGAAAGACAAATTTATTAAATTCAAAAGAGTCACCGAATGTCTAACAAATTCAAAAATAATACGAAATCTTTTAATCTTTCACATATGAATGGAAAAGTCTGCTGATTTTGATGATGAGAACAAAACAATTAATTTGAAATAAAATAAAGTTTTATAATTACTTATTTATTTTTTATTTATTATTAGATATTTAATGAAGAAATAAAGTTTCTTAATATTATTACATTTTTTTCAACAGATATCATAGAATTTTTATGATATTTACAAGTATTTATATTTGTATTTTTAATATATAAATTCTTTAAATTTGGACAATTTAAATCATCTAAATTATATAAAATAATATCGTATCCGAATAAACGTTCAATCCATCTGATTTTCTCCAATCCTTTAGCATAGAACATATAATTTTTTCTTTTCATTAATGAATGGATATATTCAATAACAGTCATTAAAGTCGAATCCCCCTCTTCCCATTTTAATCCATGATGATTATGATATAACCAGTTGTTAGTTGTTTTATCCCGTATCGTTAACTTGGATTCTTCAAAAGGAGGTTGAATAAGAAACGTTTTTATATATGATATATATGTTATATATGTGTTGATATGCTGACTTCTTTAGCAATAAATTTCCTATTAAAATAGACTCCCTGAACGTCTATAACCAACGTATATTCCTCTAACATTATATAGATTGAGCTTTTCTTTAAATTCGCTTAAAAAATAGTCTTATGAATTTCTATAAAA
>NW_016170092.1:0-16339 GCF_001687245.7 Rhagoletis zephyria
AAAAAAAAAAAAACTTAGAAAATTTGGACGTGTGCAACTAAAAATATATACAGCTATTGGTATAAGGGGACTTTTTTAATGCATATTACGTTTCAACGTAATGCCAGTTGAGATACAATACAAATAGAACAAAAAAAGAGTCAAAGTTCTTTGACAGGGAACTAGCGAAAGCTGGCAATAACAAAGGCAACGTTGATCCGGATTAACGGCGCAGTTGGTCTGATCAAAATTGTGCCTTAACAGAAAATAACTAATGTGAAATAAAATTAAAAAAGAGAAGATAAGATAAAGCAAAATAAAATATATAAATTAAATAAAACCAAATAAATAATCAAAACAAAAAAATTTGTTGGTCGTCGCTCCAACCTAGGATGGAACCATAATGATTCTATATAAATACATCCACCAAGGTATTTTCCTAGGTAAGCTCGAATGAGCGAGATATTTGCAAATTATTTTTTTATAAATACGAATTCCGAAACAGTCAAATTTCACCCGATTTTTTAGTTCAAAAATTATTTCTATAGTAGTGGAGCACAATAAATTCATTCCCAGCTTTCTTAGAATAACGCCTTTGGGGATGTGTTCAGGGTGGGGTTGCCTACATTTTCTAAGATATTTATAGTACTTTTTCAAAAAAATATAGTGCACTTCAAATACATATATACCTAGTATTTTGTTTAAACGAAAGAGTAAAAACGCGTTTCAAGTAAATATAAATATTTTTGCTAGCTAGTGGCTTTTTTTCTCTCATTTCACCATTTCACATCCATAATAGAAAGCATTCTTTCTGTGAATGCCGAAGTTGCAGGAATTAAGAGTAGAAATTAAATAATTTTAAGTAGATTTTTAATTCATTCTCAGTATTTTTAAAAATGTTGCCATTTTTGATCTGTGTTTCTATTCATAAAGTTTCTATGCTCTTTTATGTTAAAGGATATTTTTTTAAGTAGTAATTTCAGTATAAATTTCATCAATTTTAATAGAAATTTTTTCTTATAAATTACTGAAATACATATGGGCATTCCCATGGTGGCGCACGTGACAGTAGTACGATTTCAATGTGATACAAAAAAGGAATACCATTTGTTTTCTTTAACTTTTTTCGGCCATTGTATAGCACATAATTAGCTCTATATTTAACCGAAAAATGAAATCAATCGAACTGCTTGGTACTGAAATATAAGCATTTAAAGAGAGTGTCGTTACGTGACAAAAAATGGAAGTTGATTTTTTTCTTTTCTTACAAAATCGCAAAACTCTGCGAATTGTGGATGGCTATTTTCATGAAACTTATTTTAATATGATTTGGAGCAATTTTAGTTGTTTTTAGAGTTTTTTGAATTAATGCAAATTGTTTCAATTCTCTTTTACAACCCCAAGTGTGAAACGTGACGTGACGTGGCGTCACGTGACATAAATTTCCATCGTTATATTTTTGTTCATATGGCGTTTAAATGAATTTTCAACGCAAATAAAACATGTATTTTATGTAGAATATACTTTATATTTTGACTTCAGCGCCAATTCAGGGTCAATTTATTAGAAATCCATGATTTATTATGTTTCAACCACATACGCCAAATTCGAACCAAATCAGACCATAAATACGGTTTTTCGAAATATCTCGACCTTGGCACCACCTAGGAAAACCATTTTATGCAAAGATGATTCTACTTACATAGCCAGTATATATTTTAAAAAGCAGACAAATCGGCCCGTAAATACGTTAGATATAAAACTTTTATTTTTTTTGTCGTGGTGGACCTTCCGCTGGAAACACCCATATATTTATATCTATAACTGAATAACTATAGTATTTTTGCATTGTATGTTTTTTCCAACAGTATATAGTACGCAGACCTAAAAAATAGTTCAATACTATATATTATAGTACGGTTGGCAACCCTAGTTCCGTGGTCATATAGAAACATTATTAGCTAAAATTTACCGGGAGGAAATTTTTTGTTGCACAGCGTATACGTTATTTTTTTATCGATATGTTTCCGAGTTGAGTTGAGACTTAAAATCAAACTCTAATTTTTGCAGAAAAGTTGCAGAGACGAGGAGATGGTTGTGAACATCGAATATTATTTCTGCCATTGTCCCGCCCTGGCCAATATGCGCAACCAATTCTTCAACAAGCACCTTTTAGATTGTTTAGCCGACCTGAGCTCGGCGATCGGTTTTCGACTTTTTGTGTCATATAAAACGTGATCGGTAGTTCGGTTACTAAGGGCGTAATAGAAACAAATGACTTCGCCCAGCGGTATCGCAATAGGCTTTTCCAGCCTAACCTAACCTAGCCAACAAGCATCACACCAAGCTGTTATTTTCGATACCTGGCCCTCAGTAGCTTTTGCTCGGCGCTGCCTAATGACTTCATTCACTATTCGTCCTTCCTTCTGTTCTGAGCTCCTTTCTATTAGTGTGTGGTCCTTTCCAAAAACGATCTGCTTTCCACCCAAGTATGCCTGCCACGTCGTCTCTTTCCGTAATTTTGTAAGCCGGAACCCAAAATCGTACAGTCTTATTGCTTTCCGCCAAAGCATTCAGTCTGCCCATGTACTCTAGAACCAATGATGATTTTATTTTATGGGAAAGAATCTGTTGAGTGCTGCCTGACTGTCACTATATCCGGATAATTGCGCTTTCATACTATACGCAGATAGAGCTCTGAGGTTGCATTCCGACCGGGAAAAGGACAAATAAACTGCGTACCCTTTAGATTCGTTGGTCTGGGAATGTCGTCATAAAACTTCATAGAACTGAGAATCTGAGCCCACCCAATGCACAACTAGTCGCGACCCCATTCGCCGCTTCATCGCAGATTTGCACGCATTTGCAGCAGTGAATACCTTCCTTTGTGTTAAGCAAGAGTCAATTTAAACAGGTCAAAGCGTTGAAGAACACATATGAATGACGTAAAGGCGGTGCTGATATCAAATTTTAGATAAGATGACAAGCAAGAGCAAGGCAAACTAGCCGCTCAAAATAACAAAAAAAAAACAATATTTTTTTGCAACAACTCACAGAAGTTAAAAAAGAATTTGGTTGAGCATCTAAAGCAACCGAAACTTCCAGCTTCCGTGCCCGCAGCAGACCACATCTGTATGTGCATAAATTTACCAGACTACACGGGTATGTACCTGTAATAACAGTAGTCAATTGTTTGGAGATTTCGGTTGTTGACGTGTTGAATCGCTGATCGCAAGCCAACACCCAAAAAACACAAAAAAACAACAAAACCAAATCGGATGCAACAAGATGTGCAACAGACAGCAAGCAACCAGATAGTATGTGGCAACTGATTTGTGATTTCGTGAATTTTCGTGGCTGTCTGTCTGTCTTGTGGCAAAGTCAGTAATTCAACAAGTCATGGAAAACAGAAGCAAAAGGCAGATTCAGAAGCCAGACAAGACAGTGAGCGCCGAATTTGCAGGCGAATGTTGAGACTTCGCGGCAGACAGATAGGCAGGCCGGCAGGCCGGCAGGCCGGCAGGCAGGCAGGCAGGCCGGCAGGCAGGCAGGCAGACAGCGAAACGTTCCGGCGAATTAACAAATCAAGCAGCTTTTTTGGAAGTACTTGCAAAAGCAACTGGTGGTAGTGGTAGATAGTAGCGAACGTCGCAGCGGTAAGTGACATTTATTTTGCTTCTTTTTTGGAGGCGAGTGTTCTTTTTGCACAATTTTTTCGTAAGCCGCCGCTTTTGTGAGTGATTTTAGTAATTCGATTTTTCAACAGTTCATTTTTTCGTTGTTGTTTTTTTTTTTTTTGTTTTGTTTTTGGTCATGACAGCAATTCAATTCGGGGCGTTTGTGGCATACCGCAAATGCATGCCGCATTCGCATGCATGCGAAACAAGGTGCATTCCTTTGACCATTTCGACAACTGGGCAAGCAACAAGCGGCTGGAGTGAATGCAGCGGCGGCAATAAGAACAGTAACTGGGCAATTCTGGCTAAGATAGTTTAAAGTCTTTTGTAAGACAAATGAAAGGCCGTAGGTAAGATACATATGTTGAAAGATTTTGTTTATTCTGGCGCGAAAGTCTTACAAAAAAAAGCTCTCTTATCAACTTTCATGGTGAAAAGCTCTATTGACAGAAAGCACTTGTAGATCACTTTGATCGCGCTACTCCAACAGCCGCAATGGCGGAGTGAGTATAGCGCTGGCGTGCTATTCGAGAGATCCGAGGTTCAAGTCCCTGAGCAGAGGATTTTTTTCTTTGTTAAATTTATTTATTTATTTCCTTTTTTATTTAATTTCCTTTAAATTTTTAGAAATTTATTTTATTTTCTAATTTTAATATTTTTTTAATTTACTTTTTAGATATTATTGTTTTGAAAAGAAAGATGTTTTTTTTATTTCGTTTAATTTTTAGAAATTAAAATTTTTTTATTTATTTTTTATCATTTTTCAATTAAAGTTTTATATCTTATTGTTTTAAAATTGAAATATTTTCTTAATTTCATTAATTTTAGGGAATTCATTTTAATTTTTTTCAATAAATTTTTTTTTGTGCTTTAATTTTCTTTGAAATTTAAGATTTTATTATTTTAAAGGAACTTATATTTTTCTTTTTTTTTGATTTTCCTGTAAATTTAGGATAACATTTTTTAAAAAGACTTTGTTTTAATATCATTTAGTTTTCAAAAAGTTATTTTATTATTTTTTTTTAACTTACAATTTTTTTTGAAAAAAATTTTGTTTCAGTCTTTGGTTTTTATTATTTTAAAAAGAAAATGTATTCTCATAAACATATTTTTTGTTATTTTATAAATTCATTTGTTGCGTTCTTTAAATTTAGTTTTTTGTATTATATTGTTTTAAAATTAAAGTGTTTTCTTAATTTTAGTTTATTTTTTATTTTTAAGAACTTCGTTTATTTGTTTCTCTGTTTTAATTTTTTTAGTTGTAACTTAATTATATTTTAAATGTAAGATTGTAAACGAACTTATTTCTTTCTTTTTTTGAATTTATTCGTTTTTTTAAATTTCAGATTTCAAGGTTTTAAAAAGATTTTTTCTTTCATTTCATTTAATTTTTAAAAATTTTTATATAATGTTTTGATTTTTAAATGGATTTTTTTACTTTAATTTTCTTTAAATTTTAAGTTTTTGTTAAACAAAAATATTTTAACAGATATTTTCAATTGCATAGTGTTTCGAAAAGCAGAAAATAAATTTCAAGATATTTGCCAATTGTCTTACGAAAGCCTTTTGTCTTTCGAAAGACAGTGGTGAGTTGAAAAACAGTTACCAGAATTGCCCTATAAAAATAACAACAACAAACGGCAGAATCACAAAAGAACGCCAGTTGTGTTGGATGGTGCCAGCAAACAGTGGCAACAACATTGTAATGACAATATCAGCAACTGCAACAACAACAACAAGAAAGCAGTGCAAACTATGCACACACATACGTACATATGTATGTACTTACATACATACAATCAGTGGCATCAACAAAAGTCCACCGCAGTCAGACAAACAGACAATTGTACGCTTTATTTAGAATGCCAGCAATAAGTAATCGCATCGCCGAGTATGTAGCAACAGCTGCCACTTGCTGTTGCTACCACATTGCTATCGCCGCTACTGCTGCTGTTTTTCTGCTGCTTCTGCCTTTTCTTTTGCTTCGTTTTGTTGCCATTTGCGGCACACAGCTGGAATATTGATAAGGCTGTGGCGGTTAATCGCTGGAAATGTGTAATTTTTTGTACGGATTTTTCGTTTGTTTTGAATCTTGTTTTTTTTTTTTGAACGACCATTTTCATGCACACACAGCTCGCTGCTGGCTTTGTTGCGGCAACAAGCGCAGAGTAAAAAGCTATTTAACAACAAGTTGTTTTTTTGGTGTTGTTGTTGTTGCTGCATTTTTGCTGTGTTGTTCTTTGGTGCGAATGCATTTGTTACAATTCTGTTGCTGTGGCACGCATGCGCAGTGCTTGTTTTTGTTGTTGTTTGCTGCTATGTATTTTTTGGTCACTTGTTCTTTTTTGCAGGATTTGCGATTTTGTTGTTTATTGCCAACTCTTATTGTCGTTGTTGTTGTTGCCACGCATTCCTCAACGTTTGTTGTGCTGAAGGTGATTTTAAATGACAGCAGCGACAATTGGCTGGTTAAAAAAAAAATAAAAACTAAATAAATCTACAAACAAATAAATTCAATAACAGTTCGCTGCTTCTGAATGCAACTGTTTTTGTTGTAACACGCATTTTTCATCCAAATATTTAACGCATGTTTACTAAAGATTGGTGGAAATTCTTTAAGGCTACTTGGAGTAGAAGTTTTGATTTCTACGAGTAGTCATCTTTCTTTCTAAATTTGTAAATATAAATATAAATTAAAAAATATAAATATAAATAAAACAAAACAAATAGCAAATTAAAAAAGTTTTAAAAAATTAAATTAAAAAACAATTCTTTTTAAAACAACCAGATCTAAAAATCAAAGGAAAATTTTCATTACAATTTTTTTAAATTTATTATTTTCAAGACAATAAAATCTAAAAATTAAATGAGAAAATTAAAAAAAGTTTCTAAGAATTAAAAGAAATCATATAAAAATGTAAATCAAATTTAATAACAAAAAACAAACAGCAAATTAAAAACAATAAGTTTTAAAAATTAAAATAAAAAAAATCCTTTTTAAAAAAATCAGATCTAAAAATCAAACAAGAAAAAACAAATTCCTGAAACTTAAATGAAACTTAAATAAATATTTTCTTTTAATTAAATGAGAAAATAAGAAAAAAGCTTCTAAGAATTAAAAGAAATCAAAAAAAATATATAATTTTAATTTAATTAAAAAAGAAGAACTTCCAAACTACTAGAACTAGATCCAAAAAATTTCACGAATTTTAAATTAAATAAAAAAAAAGTGTAAATTAAAAAGAACGAAAAATAATAAGTCACTAAAACGCAAATGGTATTTAAAAACATATTTCCTTTTAAAACAATAAAATCTAATAGACTTATCATAAAAATTAAAGTACTTGAAAAAGGTTTATGAATTAAAATATGTATGAAAACGTCAATTAAGAGATAGATATTAAAATGAGTTATGCACTGCGACCGGGCGATCTATAAGGCTCCTTAAAGCTGCTTTATTTTTAACGAATAAGGCCATAAAAATGCAAAGAACTTTGAATGAAAAAAAAGAAAACCAACCTAAAATTAAAAAATATAGGTATAAGCTTCTAAACATAAAATTAAACAAAAAAAATTTAACATCAAATTAAAAAAACAATTTAGTTTTTAAAAATCAACAGAAATAAAAGAAAAAATAATAAAACAATCGACTCTAAAAATAAAAAATTTCAAATTTAAAAAAGGGTATTGAACCAAAGAAGAAATATATAAAAGTTTCTAAAAATTAATTGCAATAAAAAAAAACTATTTTTCTTTTTAAAACAATGAAATCTAAAAAAACGATTCTAAGAGTCGAATGAAATTAAAAAATATATATTTTCTTCTTTTTAAAATAATAAGCCAGAGACTAAAAAAAGAATTAATTAAAATGACGAAAAATGAATAAAGAAAGAAAATTCCGCTGCCCGAGAACTCGAACCTCAAACCTCGGATCTCTTGAATGGCACGCCAGTGCTTTTCTCACTCGGCCATTGCAGCCTTTATAATATTTTCCTAATCTTTGATATATTCTTTATCCTTATTTTTATGTTTATCTTTATCCTTATGTTGGGGTTCATCTAAATATTCGCCATTATCCTTATATTAAAAATTTAAAATTTATCTTCATCTATAACTTTGTCTTTACAAATCTTTATGAACCGACTTCCAAAAAAGGAGGAGGTTATCAGTTCGTCGGAATATTTTTGCGTCGGAAAGGTAGTGTCTCAGAGGTGGTCCCATACTAATCTGGTTAAGATCCGATCAGCGGATCATGAGATATATATATATATATTTTTTTTATATGGGAGTTGAAGTCGGTTTTTTTTTCTAAAAATTACTAGTTTTTATCTCTATTTTCATATTAGCCTTTACCGTCTTCTTTATCTTAAACCGTTCCTTTACAGGCTTCTTTAATACGGTATTGATATTAAAGCAAACAATTAAGAGTAATTTCCGCCCCCAGCCATCCAAAATTTGCGTTGCATTCGCCATGCTGATTTTTCAATTGACTAATATACTTTACTGTCGGCGTTTTCGGGAACAGTTCGGAATTTTTTCGCCATTATTTCGGAGCTTTCTCAGGACCATTTCGAGGCTAGGTAATAAATCACATTTCATGGGTATCTTTTAATCACGCCCTTTTTGGCCATCATAAAAGACACATTTTAAATTGTTAAAGCAGCAACAGCTTACTTTGGGTAAACTCTGGCTCTTTTGTGCCTATCAATAGGCTTGATTTTTCGTAAAAAAGTCTTGAAAGTAGTAGTATTATCTGCTGGAATGCTATGATCCTCCCCTCAATGCTTAAGTTTAATTCACAAAATTGAAAAACAAATAACTTTTTACAAAAATTTTTTCACCTTTTCGTTTGACACAAAGATCGATTAAGCTACCAATTTTGGCTATACATAAACATAAAACAAAAATAATTCAGCTGATTATATGGTGTGTACGAGTGACAGGAAAAAATGTCACCATTTGATGAATGACGTGCGATATTTGTCAAAAATCTCATAAGACTTATTGCTAAATTTGCTGACCAAAATTAGGCACATATCAGCGATTAAGTAGATATGTACGTGAATCCATGTGGATTTGTTGAGAGTTGTTGCTTATTACATACTTTGCCGTACACGTACAAAGGTGCACTCGACACCATATTTGTGGCGAGTAATTAAATACTTGTTAAATGTTGAAATGCTAAGAATTATTTGCGGTGTTGTGGTGGAGTTTTTCAAAAAAAAACAAAAAAAAAACGAACAGTCGAATTTTTGCTTTTGATATTCGAGTTAGTATGAACTTTTGATTTTTTACATGTGTCTGAGAATACCTGATGATTGGGGCTGCATTTTCAGTTGTAAGCAATGAAAAGTCAATTGAAGTATATAATATTTGTAGAAGAACTATGAAGAATTCAAGGAGTGCTGTAATCCTACCAAGTAATAATTTAAATTCGAACGCTGAATGGACCTATTATTTCAATGAAATTTGGCACGGAGAGTGTTCCCATCCTTTTCAAAATTTAAAAATCTATTGAGTTGAAAAGTTAAGTGAAATAGTACAACAGTGTGGATGTCAAACGAAAGAACGATTAATTTTCGAGGGTTACCACCTGGCTCGTAACTCGACGAAAAGGTTGGAAGAGGCGTTTTCTCTCTTCTAAGTTTCCAGACTGCTGCAGCATATGCCAAGCTGAAGTTTTACACTATCATAGAGAGTGCTGAGAATCTTGGAACCGAATTGATGGGAAGAGACTCTGATGGAAGACAAAGCTCTGAAGTCTTTCACTTTTTAAACAAAGATTGCGCTGCATTTCCGCCTATACACCTACAGGAGATGACTAAGCAAAACAAGGCCCATACTCTGTAATTCGAATCGATAGTAAATTTGTTCGAATTCGAACGATGGGTACTATAAAAGATTATGCGTTCGAATAGAACTTCTTTTCGATACGAACTACAGAGTAAGGGCCCAGATTTCACCTCACTTGGATCCCTGGTCATAGGGACATAGAGAGAAACTGAATGACAGATTAACTCGCAGGTAGGCTTTCCACTTGAACAAAATCTACTAAATCTGGAAAATATCTACCTATAATTTGTGTAGTTGTTTTAATAAAAATTAAAATCGTTTTAAGGATCTTTTTATTTGACTAATTATGTATACGGCATTTAAGATCATATTAGCCGTGTTTTATTTGTCCAGATATTTAAGCTATTAGCTTATTTTGTATGGAGGACTTACACAACATAATTATATAGGCTTATGAAAAGCTATCTTGGCTTGTATATTGAACAAGAGGCATTGCCATTCAGCATCAGAAATTTTCTTCTTCAGCCAATCAGGTTTCCTTCAACGAAAAGCGAAAGTGATTAAACTAATTTCATTATTTGAAAAAAATTTCAACTGGAGTTATTATAGGCAAATACAGTGACTCAAAAAATGCATGGTAATATTTTTTTAATGTTCACAATGTTTTTGAAGTAAAGAATATTGTTTGTTTCCCAATCAACCCAAATTTGTTCTACCAATTTAGGTAACAATTTAACAAAGTGGCAACCCTGCTTGCAAGGCAAAGCACGATCAGGCAGATTCTTCTTGGCAAAGAACGCATTGGTGTGCTTTTGCCACTTGCAAGCTGCTACTTATTGAATTTGTATACAAACAAGCTGAAGAAAGATGGTATGACTTGTGGAATTTCCAGGCCTAAATGGAATCGGAAGCGGTCACGACGGGTATACTCTCCTAGAAGAGAGGATATGTCTAACATTTTGGGTCTCTAACCAGGCATTAGAAAGGCTCGCCGTGTAAAAATAAAGATAAAGATAAAGATAAAGATAAAGATAAAGATAAAGATAAAGATAAAGATAAAGATAAAGATAAAGATAAAGATAAAGATAAAGATAAAGATAAAGATAAAGATAAAGATAAAGATAAAGATAAAGATAAAGATAAAGATATAGAAGAAGTCTCATTTTCATAGTGTGACTCAGGCGCACTCATTTTTTCTACGTGCTTTGGTAATCGAAGCTTAACGACAACAACAATGAGCTTTACCATTTTCGAATGTATATTTGTCCTATGAGCTCCTGATTTTTAAGAAATTTATTTAGGCTAACTACCAGAGGTAATAACCAGATTGACTATGCCATCGCCTATACATCCCGCACTCACCATTGACTAATCAATTATATTATGAATCAAATGGCAATCAGTTCCTCGTCATTATCTGCGTATTTAACCAATTTGCAATAAAATTCATTCACCAACCATAAAAACATAATTGCATGAGTTCAAGTTTTATATTGTCACAAAAACGGGTGATGGCGTTCTTTGAACCAATAAAAAAGCGCAATTAACTACTAAATATGAGCGCATACAAATCTGAGAAGATCCACGCTGAGACGCTGTAGATATCATCAACAAAGTGTTGTAAGTGAAAGCAATAAACTTGCAACATACCAACAGCAACTTTAATTAGCAGCAGCAACATGCAGCCAATGAATCCAAACTGCAATAATCCCAGTTAACCTGCCACAATCGATTAACGTATCGCGTCGCTACACCGAGCGCTTGCCACATTATTGGCACATTTTCAAGTAATTAACTGCATATTACTCGTGGACAGCAAAACAAAAAAAAAAACAGAAGTTACCGAAAAATGGCAATTTAATTTTTTAATCAACTGCATGTTGCAGCAACACCTTGCGCCACCAAAAATGCCGACGCCGGCGACGACACATGCGGCGAGACTATGATGATACCGGCCAGTTGAAGTGAAGGAGTAAAAAGCGGACAACCTGGGCAGCCAGCCAGCCAACCAACCAGACAAGTGGACAAGTGGACAACCAGGACAAGTGCAAACTAATCACATCATCATCAACAGACAATTTCAGCATCAATGTCGCCAATGTAGCCATCAGGTATCGCCATAGTCAACGCCATTGAGATCGTCACCACTAGCAACAGAGGTGACATGGTGGTGGATCGCAAGTGGCGATTGGGCACAGAGACGACGACATCATAAAAATATGAAATTATTAATTAATAAATGAAACGACATAAAAACGCTCAACGATGCGCGTAATTATCACACGCGACGAAATGACGAGACGATGGCGGCGCGGCGCTGGCACTGATGATGATGTGGATGGTGGTGACGAAGGCACAGGTGGACAGACCTGATAACAGCCAGAAAGGTGGACAAGTGCATGGTGTTTTTTTAGTGAAGCGGGTAGATGCATTAAGTCCAGCGCGCTAAATGCTTTCAGCGGACTTTTGCCACAGACATACGTACAACCGGACATACGTACATAAGGACAACCAGCTTAAGTGGCCTGCCCGCAGGCGCAGCCGGACAGATAAGAATAAATGCGGCAATGTTCTTTGGTGTTTTTGTTTTTTTTTATAGTTTTTGGGTTCGTTTTTTTTGCTTCAAGTCGCATAAATACACGTCTACTTTTGTGGTGCACTGCAATGCTAAGCGCGTTTGCGGCAGTGGCGCGCAGGCGCAGTCAAGTCTTTGGTAGAATTGGCGCTTCGAGTTTTGTGAAATTTTTTTAATTACTCCACCGCGCTGCCGAAAATATTTTAGCGCATGTGAGCAGATGAACGCGCTGGTTGGTTTTTTTTTTGCCGCCTTGCAGCCGGATGGCGCAGCGCACGCTCAGATCATAAATTTTGAGCTCAAGTCGCGCAGGTATTTTTAGTAGGCCAACCTTTCGTACACAAACTGATGACGGAAGATATGTACAGTACAGGACAGCGCGCGAGCTGCTATCCTTTGCGGGTAATTAATTTTGAATTTGATTAATACAGAACAAAAAAAAAAAAAGAAAAAAATGGCGCGCTGACTGATCATGAAATAGGCCGTTGGCCTCAACATATCTACGCCAAGCGCGACCACCACATGTCCTGTATTTCCGCGCGCGCACTCAACTGGAAGTTGGCCGCCAAGAAACGTACATATGTATATATGTATGTGTGTATGTTGCAGGCTCTGGTTATGTCATACAAAAAAAATATTTGCACGCCCCAATGATGTCTGTCTGCTGGCCGGTGAAATTTACGCATTTTTAATAACGTTTTAAAAATCAGAAATGCGCGCACACAAATACACTTACATACACTGGTTTAAAGCTACATACACAGTCAGCCTTTGTGGCTCTTCCTTGCACAGTTGGGTTGTGTTCAATATTTTTTTTCTTAAAATTTTTTTTTTATGCTGTCTACATTTTTGCCTGATTGTGCGCAGTTAATTCAGGCTATTAATTTTGTATGCTCGCCAGTACACGCATACTATATTTCTGGTTAATAATATGTTGTCAGCTGTCAACGTTGACATTTTGGCTCATCCACATTGCTCAAAATGCTTGTGGCCCGGCCCGCAATGTTGCAACATACAGTGTATGTATGTAGGTACCGTATGTACAATGGCTGCAACATCTTTTATGAGCGTTTACGATAACAAACGTATACTGCTGATGCATACAAACAATCTTACTCACTCACGCACATACTACAATTACCTGTATGTTTTTTTTTTTTTTTTTAATCTGCGCATTTGTAAATGAAGTTGTACTGTTGCAAATTGCTCTTGTTCAAAATATGAATTTTTCATATTTCATTATTTTTATTATCGTTTACCTTTTCTTTGTGCAATTAAAATTTTACTTTGATGGCGAAAAATTACTCAATAAAAAATTGTGCTCTTAAAATTTCACTATGCAACAATTTGTGACTATAAAGAGCGCCGCAGTTTACCACGGCAAGATATTCGTATCGCTGCTCAATACAGAGGTCGGATAAATAGCTTTGCGCTATTGTGGAAAAACACTTTTTTAAATTTCTGGGGTTATAGCTAAACGAAGTGTCCTTTGAGTGAATAAAAATAAAAAAAATAGTGCCTGGGTCACACTATAAAAATGGAACTTCTCTCGATTCTGTCTTAAACCTTATTTAAATCCTAAAATTTAAATCTAAATCGTATTCTTAATCTTCATTCTTATCTTCGTCTTAAACCTAATATTAATTTTAGTCTTAATCTTTATCTTAATTTCAATCTATATGTTAATCTTTATGTAAATCTTAATTTCATCTGGTCTATATTCTCAATATTAATCATAATCTTAGACTTAATTTCAATCTTGGTCAATATTATTCTCATCTATAATCTTAATCCTTTTTTTAATCTTAACATTAATCTCAATCTTATCTACAATCTTAATCTGAATCCTAGTCTTAATCTTTATCTCAATCTTATGTATAATCTTAATCCTATTTTTAATCTTAATCTAACAATTAATCTTGAAGTTAATATTATTCCTAAACTTAATCTTAATGTAATTCTTAGTCTTAATCTTAATCTGAATCTGTAATCGGTAATCCTAATCCTAATCTTAGTCTTAATCGTAATCTTAATGCCTAGTCTTAATCTTAATCTGAATCTGTAATCGGTAATCCTAATCCTAATCTTAGTCTTAATCGTAATCTTAATGCCTAGTCTTAATCTTAATCTAAATGTTAATCTTAATGTAAATCTTAATTTAGATCTAATCTGTAATCTTAATCTTAATCTCAAGCTTAGTCTTAATATGAATTTTAATCTCAAAATTAATCTCAATTATAATCATAGCCCTAATCTTAACCTTATTTGTAACCTTAATCTTAATCTTAACCCTAATCTTAAATTAACTCTTAATATTAGTCTTGAACTGAATCCCTTCTTAATCTGTATCTTTAACTCAATCTTAATCTCAGTCTTAGTTGCAATCTTAATCTTCACCCGAATCTAAAGTCTAGTCTTAACCGCAATCTTAATTTCAATTTTAGTCTTAACCTCAATCTTAATCTTGACCTTAAACAGCTCTATAGGGCGTTTCGAAAGTAAGGAGGGGAAAGTAAGAAGAGATGTACACTTCCGTTCACTTCAAAATAAGGAACGTTCCGGCAGAATGCCTCCAAATATGCTATGGATTGTTCTTACTAGGCCGTAGATCTGACGTAGAATAGTTCCCTCGAGAGCACCCAAAGTCTGCTCGTCTTTGTTCGGCATCGTCCACGTTTTTTCGCCACATGAAAGAACGGGCACGATGAGAGACTTGTAGCGCTTGATCTATGTTCATCGAGCGGGGGTTCTGCTTGTCAATTGCATGTCGACTAAGCTTGACTACTGTGAGGAAATCCAGATGCTGGCGGAACATGAGTAAAATTCACTACTATCCGAACAGTTGCTTTTGTTATTTCTCTGGCTGAGTTTTTTGTCTGTTGTACAGTGTTATTAAATATTATCAAAAGTTTTTGGGTGGCATTTTTTTTTTTTGATTCGCCCTGAGGGCGTTTTTGTACCATGGGTGGTTAATTTGGTTTTGGTGAAAGTTGATGAAGTTATAAATCAGCAAATTAAAATTGTAATAAAGCGATTTGGCTTAATGTAAATAAATCACAATAAATAAGACTGGTCTTCCTCCTTGTCCTGCTTTTAATACAAATCACTTTACTTTTAGCATTTAAGCCTGTCACGATGAAGGAGAAAAATACATTTAAAATGAAATTTATTATTGGATAACTATAATGCATTTGTGTGTGTATATATGTAAGTGAGTACTCGTAGTTTAAACCAAAATTAATTGCCATTGCGCTCATAACGCACTTATTTTCATCAAAATTCCACACAGCATGAAGTCTATGGATTTGCAGTCAGTTTTTTTTTTTTGGAGGGGGTGTCATATTCGTAACAAAATCATACCAAGTTAGAAAACTTGGAACCGTAAGCCTGTGAGAAAGAAGATTTTAAATGCTTCCGAAATGTGGTCAGACAATCCCCGGCCAGTTGCTAGCGATCTACATATAAACCAATCTAGTCCTGAAAGAGCTTTGCCTTTGATTCTAATACACTACAATCATGCCAAATTAGACTAAGCTAAATTTAGTTTGACGGTGAGTTCTTTTCTGAAGACATCTCCGCCAACCTTCCATCCCATGAGTGAGATGAAGATCAAAAGATCCACCCGACTACTAAATAAAGCGGCCACGTAAACTGTACCTCGAAAATTTCGCTAAGCCACAGATTTTTGCAAATAAAAATTTATTATCAAAAAATTAAAATATTGCAATTAACAATAGGCGTTGTGTATTTTATATAATGAAGTGTAAATATTTATCTACAAGAGTGCCAAGCTTCATACCGCTATCTATTGTAGTTTAGAAGAAACAAATTTTTCAATTCTGTCATACTTTAAAATATAACTTTCAATAACTTGGAAGAATATAAGAATTTTTTCATAATATTTGTATGCCAACATAAGAATTATAAGCGTATACAATGATATACTTTTTTCAAAATCTGTGACTTTGGTGTTCTTGTGGCCGCACTCCGAAACGAAGATGAATTGAAGGGCTTGAAATCTTCGGAGGAGTTGCATGTTTTTACCACCTCGGGTATAATAGCTATCTTTACCAATTGGAATATAGAACCTTCCTATGCCAATCGCGTAGGCAGAGGCCAGCTAACAACCCGAAATCTCCACAGACCTTTGCGGAGCCCAGGTTTGAAAGATGATGATAGGTGATGAGTAACATTGGTGTTCACACGTGCGAACACTGGCCGTTATTTGACATTTTTCTATGCTGACATATCGAGCCCTAACCGCCAAAAAAAAAAAACGTAAGCGACATCTTTTTCAAAATTTTCTTTTTGATGC
>NW_016170093.1:0-2285 GCF_001687245.7 Rhagoletis zephyria
GCTAAATTTTTGCACAAAGTTTGAAATTTGAGTTTATAAGGTTTTCATTACATAAAAAATAAAAATAAAAATTAGATAAAACTGTTCAAACTAGCGCAATCTTATTATTTTGTTGACAACTGTATTTATTTGTGGTGGCACAGCAAATCCACCTTGTCCACCTCATACGCATGATGTATGAGTGTAAGCAGATCCTATGCCAAATTTTGTATGCGTACAAAGAGATGTCTGCGCCAATGTGACCGCAGGATATACCGCATCGTCATCACCGCATATTTTTGAACGATGCCCGCGGAGACCCCATCCTCTATTCGTTTTGCTCTAAAGGAAGCCTTGAACGTCGCTGCTTGCAAAAAAGAAAAAATATAAGCAAAAATACTCACTTTCATGCTAAACAGGACTCATATATTATACCTACATGTGTGTGTGTGTGTGTTTTATGATATGAAATATATTTCTATTGCCTGCTGCCAACCGCATATTCGCTACTCCTCCAAGGAGTCTCCAAGAACACACAGCGGATATCGTAGTCTTCCTTTAGGCGACAATCCAAAGAATACTTACTATAAAAAAAATTCGTTAATAATAAAAGTAAGCTTGTGCGAATTTGGAAGGTGCCACAAATATTTACATACATACATACCGACATATAAAATTGTATGGAAGCTCACACAGGTATCACTGAACAGTTTCTTGGGTTACTTGCCAACTTACTATAGAAAACTCAGAGGGAAAAAATTCAATATAAGCAGAAAAGTATGTTGCCAACAACAAATCTTTTATGACACAGCTACGAAACGCGTCGCAAACAGGCAGAATTGCAGTACATACATAAATTCTCGTTGAGTGCAAGGTTGACTGAGCTGAGGCGGCAGACACGTCATATCGTCCTTGCGGCGTTTAAAGTCAATGCTATGGAAGAACCTACATACATACTTATGTTGTATAGTTTGTTACGGTTATGTTACTCATACAAACTTATGGCGGGCATGACAGGAAGCATAAAAGGTTTCATAAAATATTTAAAAGGCAAGATGTGAATACTCTCAGGCTTACATTACAATTTCTATACATACATATGTAAAACTGACAAATTACTTATACATTCTCATACATTTCATAATGGAAACAAAATTGATTGAAGTGGAAAAAATTGTTAGTGCTTTTAGTTGTAAATTTTGCTGAATTGAACAAATGCATTTATGCAACGAGGTATAAGTTATACACTTTTCACTAAATATACATAAATTACTTTCGATATTGAGCCTACTTACGCGCGCTTATTTTCAAAATGTGACATTCGAAAAGTGCTAACATTTTTAAATGTATTTAGAAGAGAATTTTAATGAAGCTTCGTTATAACGAATCGCGCTTTGATGGATAGCGATCACTTCGAAAATGCTGCAAAAACTTACGTATGTACATATGTAGGTAAATATGTACTAAGTTACTTTACTAAAAGATACGGTTATTCTGTTTGTCTTTTAGCAATATGTTTTCCAAAAATGTAATTACATAAAACAATATATATGTACATATCTATCTATTTTACTTTCTAAACCAATAAAAAAAATAACAATTAAATGAAAATAATTTAAAAAACTAAAAAAGTATTAAAAAAAATTGAATCAAGTTTGTAAACATCAAATGAAAGGAAAGAATATACAATTAAATTTAAAAATATACCTATATTTTTTTATTTTATAACAATCAAATCTAAAAAGTAAAAGGAAATTAAATTAAAATAAAAGAAAAGCTAAGTTGAAAAACAAAAAAATTAAATAAGTGGAAATGAAATTGGAAAAATATTTTTCATTTTATGTACAAAAAAATTCAAAAACAAAAGAAAACTAAATTTTAAAATTAAGAAAAAAAGCAACTAATTTTCATCGAAATTCAATTTTGTAGGTATTCAGAGTTTTTAGAAAAATTGCATCAACTTACACCTCTTCAATGTTTTCGACATCTTCTACACCCGGTCATACGGTTTTTTGGCAAACATCACCTACACCCTGTTCCGCTGAACATCCACCGCGAATTTGCTTCCGTGCAGTGCACAGAATGTATAAGCAAGGAATGATATATTCGCACTGCCAGCAACGCACCCAGCTAGCTGAATCCACAGCGCATACGCACAAACAGACAGAAACACATATGTACCTTCATTAGGGTTGTCTAAAAAAAAGTACAGTTGTTCAATATTGGAAAAAATATACCCCGCTTTTTTATTTTGAAATAAAAAAAATATTTAGAGGTCGCTCAAAATTGTCCATGTATTTTATATG
>NW_016170093.1:6892-16338 GCF_001687245.7 Rhagoletis zephyria
TTTTTTTTTTTTTTTTTTTAATTCTATTTCATGGTGACACTGAAATATTTTATTTCTTAATTTGTTTGATACTTTTTTAATTTAATTTTTTAATATGTTTTTAGTTTTCATTGTGACGCCAATATATCAACTCTTTTTAATCTTTTTTTTAATATATTTTTTTTCGTATGTATGTAAATTTAATTTTTTCGACTTTTTGTTTACGATATTTTTTTTGTCGCATTTTTTAGTTTTTCATTGTGACACCAAAATATTCAACTCTTTAATTTTTTCATTATTTTTTTTTGCATAATTTTTTTTAATTCTTAGATTTTTCATTTATTTTCTTTAATTTCTTAATTTTTATATCCTTTTTAATTTTTAAGTTTTTTTCATGTGATAGCAAAATATAATTTTTTTATTATATGTTTTAAATTTTTTTTTATATTACTTCTTTTTTATAATTAATTTTTTTTTTGTGCATTTATTTATTTAATTACTTGAGTTTTTTTATGTATATTTCTTTAATTATTTTTATTTATGTTTTTGTTCTTATGCATTTTTTTTTTACCTTAACATTACATAACTTAACTAGTCATTACAACCGTGATTCGGATTCGTTCACACCCGTCTACAAATTGTGCTTCCAACGGGAATTGTTTGGCACACTATACTTTATATTTTAGTGCTTTTGCATGTGGAGTAGCCAAATCGAGGGCCGCCTGTCAGGACATTTCAGAAAAATTCCCCTTCAAACACATCTTAAAGGTTAGGTTCACATTGATCCATACCAGTTGGTCAGGGATCGAACCTGGATATGCTCGCATGGCAGTCAATTGCACTAACCATTGCGCTACGGAGACCCCCAATGGCAGTGCGCACAAAACGTGAATATGAATTGAATTGCAAGAGGAGTAGAATTGACAGTGAGATATGTATGTATGTAGTAGTAGCTAGCTGGTTGCAAGTGCGGCATGAGACTCAAGGGATGTCTTGCTTATGTACACAAAAGGCCGTGCACATCCATTTGTATACATCAATATTAAATAGTTGAAAATAGAACGGATGATGAAAAGGAAATTCGAGTACTGGCAAACAAAATGTGATACACACACAGGTAGTATATGCCACCAATCTTGTGTATGGATATTGAAAATGTTTTAGAACTACGCAGAAGTTTTTTAGGTGTAATATTTTGGTCCATTTTCTGAAAAATATAAAACGAAATCTCATTAAATTTATCACTCAAAATATGTGTATATATTTTTTTTTATTTAAATTTTATTTATTTCCAAGCCATTCCTCAATTTCTCAAGTTTTTCATCGATTGTCGACTCGACAGCTTTTCCACTCGCCTTGGTCATTTTCCAAAAATATATTGTCACGTCGATTAAAAATTTCTTAGTTGTCTCCTCCAGGCCACTTTCGTTCAAAATTTGCAGGTAGCGGCAATTTGACACACCAGTATCCTTTTCAATATTCAGCAGGAGGGCGCTGTCACTGAACTGAAAGAGAGACGGGGAAAATAAAATCTTATTATTTAGAAAAATGGGAAAAGTATAAAAAGTTGAGTTGAGGGCTCATTCGAATAAACTTAATTTTTTTTTAATTCACTTAAACTGAGCTTAAATTTACCTAGTAGCTTTACCTTCCGCCCAGATAACAATTGGATTCTGGACAACGATAAATTTCCTTCAGTTCGAAATTTAATTTCCGTCGCAAAACTTTCAAGTAAATGCTTTTCAAGAAAGAAAACTTATCGGAAGAAGGCATTCGTAGTTGGCGTCCATTTAGTGATATAGCGACAAAAATTTATATGTAATATCTTCGACTATAGTAGCATCGATTTTGGGTATTAGATGAAAAATAAAAAAAAAAAATTAATCTAAATTTTTTGAGTCTATAGAAGAATCTGAACTTTACCCCCGACGACTTAACCGTCTCCAATCCGGACCAAAATTTATATGTGGTATCTGTCATCGTGATATTATCGATTGAGGGGGTGAGACTGAAAATCATTCATTTGATTTTAAGGACTACCCAAGAACCCATACATACTATTGGTTTCGTTTCTGAAATGAGAATTTTACTTGAAAACAAAAGTAAACAAAAAAAAATGTTCGCTTGCATTTTCTGTGAGCATACATTTTTACCGACGGTTGTTGTTGTTATAATAGCACACAAATTCTCCAGAGTTTAGCGGAATATTGCTGGAGTGACAGGTTTTTGGCGATATATGCATCTGGGTTGTTCCGGTTACATAGAGCCGACTGTCGTAGGAACGGTCGACTCTCTCAGCTTTTGAAGAGTAAAGGTACTGAAACCGAGTTTTCCTCAGCCAAATGAAGATAAAAATTAGACTAAATAAGAAATTATAGATAGAAAAGTTGCATCTACTGAGGCAACATTTTTTTGAAAAGTTGCAATTACTGAGTCACTTTCGTAAACATTTGGGTGCTGGTTTAAGCGAGCTATAGCGTTGGTTGGTTGGCTGCAGTGCTTCATAGTACTACTGCCATACACTTAGCGTGTATTCCGCAATTTTGATGCCCTTTCGTGGGAATGCTATGCGTATCTAGTTTTCTCGGTCGAACCAACTTGATTCCGTGATGAATTTCCCGATGTCGCCCATAGTAGATCTTGATATATCTGCTAGTTGCTGCTGAACGCTTTCCTCGCTGCCCTTCATTTCTCTCAGCACGTCTGCCTATGGGCCAGTAGCCCGCAGCGGTTGCTACAATTCTAAATACTTCTGACCTTGATCTATTAAGCAGTTCTAGTGTCTTCGTCCCGTTATAGTCAAAGCCAGCGTTCTCTAGCTATTTTGCAAGTCCGTATGTCCGACCACCTTCTCATTGCCAGTCCACGACTCCGAGGAGACATCCCAGTGCACAGCATTGGATTTTTTTAAGTAGGCTCCTGCCTTCGCCAATACATCGGCCTTCTCGCTGCCTGCCAATGCAGTTTATTGACACACACTAAAAATAATTATGTTTTACATTTCTTGACTAGCTGGGATTTGGTGATCGGTGATTCTAGTGCTAACAGAGCCGCTTGGCTGTCACAGAGTATATTGTTGCCTTATTTAATCTACCGATGCCTTCCCTAGAACCTTTCGTTTGAAATATGCTTTCTTCTTTCCCTAAACGGGGGGACAAGGAGACGCTGAGTTCCTCGGAGTACACACCTGCCCCCACACCACAGTCCATCTTTCAGCCGTCGGTTTAGAGAGAGATTTAAGATTGTGTTTAACGCTTCTGTCGGGCCGGACCCTTTATTGTGTTTATCGAGTGTTGATTTTACTGTGGGCGTACTGTATTTATATTCTCTGATTTTCTTTTGATTAAAATTTATTATTTTGGTTTTAATCAATTTTATATTTTCGTTTGCAAATATATTTGTAATTTTTTGTAATTTTTTTTTTGTGCTTCTCTTTGATTAAATTTGTTCCTAATTGAATTTTATTCTGATGCTTTATATTTTTTTCATTGTGCTTCTTTGCCTTAGATATCATGTTAAACTAAAATTGATATTTCATTTAAGTTTTTTCACTTTTTTTTTATTAATATTAAGTATGTACGTACATAATTAATTTTTTCTGACTTTATTTTGATTATATGTTATTCCGAAAATTTTAGTTTTAAAGATTTTTTGCCTTATTTATTGATAAATTTCTTGAATTGATTAAATTTTTTCTGTTCGAATTTTTTTTTTATAATTTTAGTCAATTTTTTTTATGAAATTTTTTATAAATATTTTTTGATTGTGCTTTGCTTAATCATGTTAAATTAAAATTGATATTTTATTTAAATTTTTTAACTAAAATTGACATTTTACTCAAAAATTGTATATTTTAGTTTAGCTTTTACTTTGTTTTTAATTTTTTCTCCTTTTTGTTAAATGTTATTCTTATGGCTTTAAATAATTTTTTATATTTTAATTTGAAATATTTTTTTGCCATATTTTTCAAATTTTTGTTTATATTTTTTATTTTAGTAAATTTAGTTAAACTAAGTGAATATTTTATTTGTATCTAGTATTCAAAGTTTTGTTTACTCCAATCTGTATATACATAATACTTTTTTATTTATTTAATTTAGTTAGTTATTTTTTTTTGTTTAATTTCACTCACTTCATTCGTTTCACTGCTATAAATAAATTGCCCGCATCACTCACCTCTATAAACGTATCACGCCACATTTTATCCTTCTCTTGCACCGATTCCGCCAATATTGCTTTCTCCAATCGCTCAATATATGTTTCAATGTCGCCAACACGCTTCGCTGAGGCCGGCAAAATCTTCTTGACCTTGGTGAAATAATCAATTTGCGAACGAAAAAGATTGTTGAGAAAGATTTTGGTTTCATTCAATGCTTCGCGTTCGAATTGTGTACGCGTGGCGTTGCTGATGAAAAAACTGTTTTCCTCGGAGCTTTCAAGGGGTCTCTCTGTAGTGAAGGATTCCACATTTTCAGCGCTGCGCGGTGCAAGTATCGTGTGCGCTGATGTGAGATGCTGCAGCGGGAAAAAAAATTTTAATTTTTTATATATTTTTTTTTTGAATAACTATTTAGCTAAAGTTCACACGTTCATACCTCTGCACTTAGCAAACTCATCAAAACTATTACAACTGTCTGCTGCCTCATTTCTCGTTTCAGTGCTGCCTTTTTCCCAAATTTCACTAATAACTAATTTTCACACATGCAGATGCTTGCAACACCTTTTGCTATTCAATCGCTTTTGAAGATTAATTTTTATTTAAGTATATATTTTTTTGTCTTAAGACAATTGGAAATTGAATGTTACTGATCGCGCTGACAGCTTATCAACTAATACTTGGCGCACTACGAAGCTTACTGAACGGCAGTCACGATGAAGCGGAATTATTTTTCACAGCATTCTACTGATAACGCTGATATTTTTAGTTGCATATTTATGTAGGTACATACATATGTTATTATGTACGAGCTTTTGTTGTTTAAAATGGGTGAAGAATTGAGAAATTAAAACAAATTCATAAAATTATGCTCAACGCAAACAATTTGGCATATATTTTTTTGATAAGCGATTATTTTAGTCGATTGAGATTTCAAGCTGAATGAAATTTATATCTCCTACGTCGTACTATTTAATTTTGTGTCTGATACATTTTGTGCTTATCAGTATTGTCTCCTCATTGTCGCACTTCACGCATGCTGGCATTATTTTCATTCATTACACAAATCACCTCTTTCGCTCATCGATTGGCCACCCTTTAGCGTATTTCCTCGTTCTCTATCTCTTATAAGGGGTACTCACAGTCGTTGAACCCTTTTCAACTAGAAACAGTTGGGAAATGTGTTTTATTATTTCCCTTCCCTACTTCGATAACCATTGTCCGTATTTTTTTACATATGTGTGCTCCTTTCACTCACTCACTCCCTCAACCTGTCTGTCTTTAAATCCTCAACAGTCAACCAGCGCCAATAATTCGCATAGCGTATTTGCTGCAGCCGCCCCCCCACCATCATCATCATTATCTGCCACTTATCAGTGCCAGTGTTCCGTGAACCCTTCGGCGTCGAAGAAAATGTATGCGAGAATTCGCACACATGTCCAACATTTCCAATACAAAGCGAAATTGCAAAGTGGAAGTGGAAAATAAAAAATTAAAAAAAAAAACAGGGGAAAACAGAGCAGAAAAATCCCTGCCATATTGTCAAAAGGGTGGCGCTAGTGAAAAAAGTAGGTGACATAAAAGAAAATAGATAATATAGGAAAGGTTTGTCGTTGAGTGCTTTTTATTCGTCTAACTTTTTATGGTTTTATTTTATTGTACTCTTGTTAAACACAAATACAATTTCCTAAACATTTTCAGAAGTGCTTTCCGCACACGTCTTTGATAACTTCTGACACGTGTGTCAGATGATTTTCGTACTCGTTTCTGGTATAACAATGAGATTTTAAATGTTTTCATGAGCAAAAAACTTGGGTGGCATAAAAAAATACTCGCTCATACGATATCTACACGGATTAATGTATAATTTTAGAAGTTTCTGCAGCTTTTTTGACATATGTATGTAGATTTATAATTATACGCGCCTGCGATGATTTCTCCCTTAAAAAGCTATTTAGCAATTTGTGTAGGTATTGGGTACTAAGCTATGAAAATGATAATGGAGAAATTTCATCACGTAAATTTTCCGAGAAAATTCGTTTTTCATTTTCTTTAATTTTACCGCGTATAACTAACCATAACTTGGAATTTCCATACGTCTTTCTGATTACTTAGTATCTTTTTAGTTAACATTTTATTTTTTTTTCCAAAAATTTTAATTCGCTTGAGGCCGTTTTTAATGAGAAATTAATGTGAATAAACATCAATAGTTCAAAAATGGTAGAAGTTATAGCTGCTTTTTCGAATTCTTCATCCCGATCGCTGGGATATGAACCAGAGACTTCGGATTGCAAAGCCAGTGGTCTACCCATTGAGCCACATAAGTTTGCCACATAAACTGCTATTGCTTCTTCCCCTTTTTTAACCGACTTCCAAAAAAGGAGGAGGTTATCAGTTCGTCGGAATATTTTTGATTTAATTTTTTAAAATTTTTATTTTTTTATGTATGTTACCGCATAACTTTGGACCACGTCAACCGATTTCGATAATTCTCAGAGCTGGTCCCATACTAATCTGGTTTAGATCCGATCATTGGATCGTGAAAAAATTAACGGTACTCCTAAATTTTTATATGAGAATTGAAGTCGGTTTTGTTTTTTGCTTAAAAATTACTTGTTATGATAAAAGATCGTTGATAAAAATTTCATCGCAATCAGAGAGGAAAAAATATACCACTCATAAAAAATTTCGATTTTGAACAAAAACTCCAAAATTGTTTATGGTAATTACACCTATTCCTAAAGGGTCTATCCTATGGCGGTTATAGAATTTTAAACCTGCGAACTACGTTTTTGTGTGCTTAGTTGAGACTTTGATATTCTTTATCAGGGACGTGAACCGGTTTTGAACCGAACCGGTTTTGAACCGGTTGAAAACCGCTTTTTTATATAAACTAACTGAACCATTAACCGAACCGAAATTTTCCACAAATGTTGGATCCGAACCGTAAACCGAACCACTTTTCATAAAGGTTTAAAGGTTCGTTTCAACCAAAAGTTTGTTTACCATGTGCCAATGTCAAATGTAATGGCAACCTATCTCATTTGACAGACACTTGACACCTATCCTTGCGCGCGTTGTTGCACTTGACACTTGACGCTTAAAATTTTTAATTAATTAATTCATCCCAACGGTTTTTACCCTCCTTTCCCGCCCAACCGACACGAGGGGCGCGGTCCGCATGACGTATGGAACTTTTTATTTTATTTTATTATTTTTTTTTTTGGTGCCGAGTCGTGGAAACAGGAGTTTTTTAAGTGTCGAGATCTAAAACTATTCAGATATTCTAGTATAGGTCTAACTAAAGTGGTAAAACGAGCTTTTGTAACATAAGGATCTTTGAACTCTTTTGACTATCGCTTACAAATGAAAAAACGCCTTTGGCTTTATGAAGGTTGAAATTGAGTTTGGAATCCATTGTGATACCAAGATCGACAATATTGGATACCTGCTCCAGATTATAATTTGATATTGAATAAACAGCTGGTTGAACAGCCCTCCGAGAGAAACACATAACTTTACATTTTTGAAGGTTTAGTGGCATATAGTTTGCATTACACCAACTAACCACGTTGCTCAGATCCGCTTGTAACAAAGACCTTTCTTCGATACGCGTTATTTTTTTTTTATCTCCAAACCATTGAACCGAACCGAAACCCCTGTTCAAAGAGCAAAAAAACCCCTTTGACGAACCAATCCAAGAGTGCAAAAATGGTTCGAACCCCTGAACCGAACCGTCCAAATATTTCGCACGTTTCACGTCCCTGTTCTTTATACAAACTTTGCATTAGGGCAGACGATAGTTTAAATAAATTTACATACATACATATATTAGAGCGGGTCAATTAGTATGGGACTTTTTTTACTATGCGAGTTTAGCATAGTATTCAGCGTGTCATTCTAAGCAAATTTTCCCAAGAAATCATGGATCTTAAATCAATAGTAAAAAAATTTTACCCGCTCTAATGTATATGTATTAGAAATTTTAGAGCAGATTACCTACCGTAGATGGGAAAAGAGGTTTACACGGTCAAAACAATCACATTCTTGATTTAAGAATATGGGACTTTTCATTAAAATAATCTGAATTTAGCGAATTCAATAAAAATTCCTTTAAAATGACTGTAAAATAGAAAATGTTCAATTAAAATGAGCTTAATTTGTTTACCAACAGACATTTTGTTTTTAATTTTCATTGAACAAGCAAAAGCACAACATATTTGGTAAACAAAACGGTAGTATACACGTAGGCGTCTACCCGCCTAACGCCAGCATATGCGCATATGTGCAAATATGTCGCGCTAAATCAATTTCGATTCAATTCAATCCGCTTATGCGTTTATTTTTGTGCAAATAATTAAAACTGTACCGTTGAGCGCTGATGGCATACCAAAAAAAGTAAAGGTATGTACAGTTGTCTACAAAATAATAGGAGTGCGTTGCTTTGACCAGTTTTGGCTATTGCTCTTTTGTTTATTTATTGTTTTTTTTTTGTATTAAAGTCTAGCTGGTTATACAACAAACACCATACAAATTCAGATTTCAAACTTTGTGCAAGAATCAGTGGCGGATTCAGCGGGGGGATTTTGGGGGTTAAACTACGTGTCAGTCAGTGGCGGACCCACGGGGGATGTTTTAATATGGCGTCTATGTATTAAAACGCCCCCCGTGGGTTCACCACTGACTAACACGTAGCTTAACCCCCAAAATCCCCCCGCTGGATCCGCCACTGATTCTTGCTCAAAAATCAACGGAATTTTTTAGCAACTTGAAACTTGCACTTTATTGCGCTAGAATTAAATGGGTTAAAAAACTGCATACCACATTCTTTTCTAAAGATTCTGATTAGGTGAAAATTTCCGAAATTTTATAATCTTTGTACTACGTTTGGAAACTGAATTTATATGGGGCTTGTTGTATAGCTAGCTAGACTTTTATAAAAAAATAATAAACATACATATAATAAAGAAACCACAAAGAGCTAAAACTGATAAAAATTACGCACTCCTATTATTTTGTGGACAACTGTACATATGTAAATCCCGCTGAAACGAATGCGTATTTTAATTATGCATGGCTGGTGAGCAACGCCTGTGCTTATGCAATATAAAAATGCATTTCAAGCGAAAAATTACAACGTACATAAGCCATCAAAGGTTGTCCAAATTTGAAAGTGCTATCAGGTTGTACGAACTGTGTGTGGTCTTTGCACGGAAGGTGGTCACCGAATGGCAGACGACGTTTTTTTCGGGTCGATTGTTGGACAGCCGCTACCACGTCACAAACGATTAACGGATATTCATGTGCGCTC
>NW_016170094.1:0-16334 GCF_001687245.7 Rhagoletis zephyria
CGGCCGCCGTGGTGTAGTGGTGAGTAGTGCGCGCTTGCACTTCGAAGGGTCTGGGTTCAAGCGCTGGTCAATGCAACATCGCAAAAAATATTTAGCAAAAAAAAGGTGTCGTCTTAACAGCGGCTGTTCCTCTGCAGGCAAAGGCGGAGCGCCAAGTTTATTTCTGCAATAAAACATAGCTTTTCATAAAAATACAATCGTCGTTCGGAGTCGGCGTAAAACTGTAGGTGCCTCCCCTTTGTGTGACAGCATCAAGGCGCACGCCACAAATCGGAGGAGAAGCTCGGCCAAACACTAACATATGGGTAAGCGCCAATATATATATATATGTATATAGTATGACAGGAGGCTTTTTCTGTTTTTGCTGTCGTAGTAAAAACTTAAGGTACGTATGTAAGCATTTACGTATATTATGCATTTTTATTTATATGCAAGTATACATACTCTGATATTGCACGTACGCATATTGTACTGTATACCCTGAAAATGTTTGTGTATGTGTGTGTATGCATTTTGTATTCATCAGCGTAAATTATATTTTAATTGCATTTATAGCAGACGTGTTTTTTCCGCGGTCGCCATGCGGTGATTGGAGAGTGTTGTTACTCATCCGCCATGCCTGGCTTTTTGAAGAAAATTGCCGTGGCCAGCATGTATACATATCTACATATGTTTGTACATGTTATTCAGATGCATAAACAGAAATTAATTAAAGTATGTATGATAATGAAATGAACTATGCGTGGGATGTAAAAAAATTAATCATTAATTTTAATTTAATTAATTAATTTTATATATTAGTAATGAGAGTCGGAGTACTATAAATTTTATTACGCTCATCTCCCCTCTTCATGCTGACTCTTGATGTCACTCACCCCTCATCCAGCACCTTAATGCGCCAAGCCGGCTCTTAAGTGCAAAAGGCTCTTGAAAGCCGCTTTGCCCATTTCTGCTTAATGAAATAGATTTGATATACATTTCTGCAATTTTTTCCTTCACGAGTCTCGTATAATGAATAATACTCCTTAAAGAGGGCTTAAAGCGGTGTCAGACGATCTCTTTTTTTTATTTTGCACCAAATCCCAATATAAAAAATTTACACATCTGCATGAATGTACCAATCGTGTGAGGCTGCCCTTAGAGTACCCAATAAAAAAATTTTTTTCGACAAAAATGGCGTTATTGGATATCAAGATATTCGTCAGTATGATTTATACAATTTTGCATGCACTCAAATCGTTCAACGAAATCTCGTTTTTATAATATTTTTTTTTTTATTCAACAATTTTATAATGAGCTCGAGGCCATTTTTTAAATGAAAATTTATTGTGGAAAAGCAACAATAATTTGAAAAAATGGTAGAAGTGATAGCTATTTCGGAAATGACCACATTTCCTCATCAGACTTCTTTCAGTAGGATTCGAACCGACGATCCCACTGACTCAGCCAGTTGCCTTTTTTTTTTTAGTTGAAACTTTGAGGCAGGTGTAAGCAACACAAAGAGCGCTTTGACGGTCAGTCATTTGGCGCCAAAGTCAGCGGTCGGTGTTGTGAATTCCTTGAAATAAGTAATTAATCTTTTTTAATAGTTACGAAGGGATCCTGGATCATTCTCACTAGCCCCGCCATGATAAACTGTTGTAATTTCTTTTGCTTTGGTTGTCGTTTTTACATTTTACTATTGCAACTAGTCGCTGGAAATATTTTCATTACTGTATTTGCGTTATTTATTTTATGGTGCCATTTTGGTTGTAGTTGCCATTGTTTTCGACCTTTCCTTCGTTGCTGTCTTGCTCCCAAAAAACTCGATTGCTTTCTCATTCAGTCCTTTAAATGTTTAAATTCAAAATCACACTTTTTTCAAATACTTTTGGTTAAAAAAACATACATCCTCTCCACCACCCTGCCAGTTTTACATTGTTGTCTATCCTTTTTCATGGTTTCTTGCATCGCCGTTAAATCAGCGGCTTGCTTCCGTTGTCTCTGAAGGATTTGAACTTGACTTTTGTTTGTTGCGAACGGAAATGCTTTGCTTAAACTTTGACTTTCACCATTTCCGCCGTCTTCAGCAGCTACATACCCTTCTATATATGTACCTCTGTTTTTACATATTTGGTTAGATGTATTGTACATACACGCTCACATAATCGCATTTACTTAGCTTGCTTGTTAAGCTGGCACTTTGCGTAAAAAGTCGGAATGTTGCAATTTGGAACTTTGTGTTGCGCGTCGCCTTGTGGCAGCAAGAAAGTAATAAGCGAATTCCGAGAAATGATAATTTTCGTTTTGTTACGTTTGTTGTTGCTGCTCCTGCAGTAGCTAACTTTTCACTGCGTTGTTTCTGCGTTTTTGTCTTTGCACCCTACGATTTGGTTTATAAGTTGTATGTTAATGTATCTCCGCTTGTATGAATGTAAGTATGTATGTGCGTTTGTGTATTGTCTGCTGCATATCGTTAAACAAGCTACTCCGCCTGCCTGCACACAAGCGTTTACATAAGTAAGTATTTATGCGTGTTTGTGTATGCGACTCGCTTTTATTATTTTTCGCTGCAATGGAGCGGAAAAATGTTCTCGTCATATTTTATGTTGCCGCCAACGTCCTGCCAAATTCCAACGTCCTTCGCCAGTTACATCTCACAGGCATTTCTTTCCTCTGCTCCAACAGCAAAATTTGGTCGGGTGTTCCGGTGTTTTCTCTTCCATATGCGCTTTCATGCACATACATACATACATACATATGTGCATACTGACATATGTTCCATGCTTGTCTGTTTCTGTATACTTATTTATTTGTCTGCCCTCCGACATCATTAGCGTTTGGTTGCTGGCAGCCACATATCACTGCCACATCCATCTTGAATCCATCCAAACTTGGCGGCACTACTTGGTGCTGGTTTTTGTTCTTATTGTTGCCAAAGTTTGCAAAAACTTTTGGCAGTTAAATTTTATGCAGCCGAGCCAATGCAATTATTTTGNGAGGGAGATGCTCCGCTCTCATCATTCCGAGGCAGTTTAAAGAAGTAGACTGAATTCAAAATTAAAGAAAGTCCTCGAATTTATTTTAAAATTATGGCAGGTCGAACAAATCTATAGGGGTTCGTGTCATTTGTATTATTGTGTGGCCCAAGGCGAATTTATATAAGGCGGTATCGATTCAACAAATACAACAAATACTTATATTTTGTTTTTGCTTTTAGCGGGCCATGGTCAAATTTCAGCAATTCTTCACCAAAGGAAAAAGGGCGACAGAAAATACAAACACTCTCACATTTTCACTCACTCACTAACGAAATATCAAATTTTGACAATCAAACGCTACGCACCGCTGATGAAACAACACCACCTTATATGAATTCGCCTAGGTTTGGCCTTTAATAGGCGGCATACACGGTGCGTCTTGACCTACGAGTCGGTTTGGATGTGTTAGTGAAAATAAGTAAGTGTTAATTACACCGACATGGCGTTGGCATGACTCTGAATGACTCAACTGTGTGTAGTCGGAAGGCGGGCCAACACGTCCACAGATGATTCGCTAGTCTGACGTACTATCTTTGGTGCCTATAAAAGTTGTTAACTTTTTTTGTAATGATTGAAAAAATTTCATTTGATCAAAAATCATTTGATTCACTAAATTAAATGTCAGTCAACGTCTCGGCATTAACCTGGAAATCTTTTCACCAACGTAGAGTTGTGCGGCCAACAACTGACCTCCACAACTGCACTACGTCCTTAGCCAATCACCTGATGTAAGTGCACAAAAGGATGAGTAAGAAAAACTCATGGAAGTATTTGTAATAAATAAAATGTGGAGCGCTGATCTTCGTCTAGCAACCTTTATACGAATAACAAATAAATTCAGGCACCGCAAATATTCGAATAATCGAACACGAGCGATTATTCGGATATTCTACAGCTAGCGTTTATTCGACGGTGAACGATTATTCGGAAATCACTATTCGAATACTGCCTTATTCGAATATTTCGAATATTCTATTAATCGAATATCAGGAGGCCTTCCACATAGCCTGATCACAGTGGGGCCCTGTAGGTGGCGGATTTTTTCTCTCGTCGGACCTTTTGTCCTTTTTGTCGATTACTTCTTCGGTTATGGTGGGTAATGAGAAGGAAATTTGATCCCACTGCTCGCACATGTTAGTTTGTTGAAGAGTGATCTGAGAGCAGACTCTCACGTCTCGCGAAGAGGCTTGCAGACAAGTTGTAATTGTAGCTTTTAGGCGGCAACCCCCTATTTTGTTGCTTTATGCACAATTTTTGTGCACTGAGACGTGTGAGTAGTGTTCGTCCGATACCACCACGTACTCGATGCCTGCACTCATTAAGAGCATCAAAGAGAATACTCGATGCTACCCAAAGTATCGCTAGAACATACTCGATTCTACTTGTACTCAAAAGTCATATATGTAATACTTACTTACTTGTGACTTTTTTGAAGGCGGTATGTCAAAAGTACCCAGACAAGAAATTTTAGATCAATGACCGTTTACAATATAAAAACATCAATTAGAGAGAGGCGATCTTTTTCTTGAAATTATAGTTCATGCGTTAGAAAATAGTCATTCAGGTACACCCGTCCTCCTCTAATTTGCTACTACTTTCGCTACCCACTTGTATGTGTTCTTTTTTTTTAACTCCAGCAAAATCGAGTGGTCCGCTTCGTGAATAGTTTTTGCAAAAAAATAGAACTCAGATCTAATTTCAGTAGATTTTCCAAAATTTAATAAACTAGCAAATACTTGCATGATGTATTTTGGAACGAATTTCCGTCATCGCTTGTCAAATTTGGTTTGGAGACAAACCGGTTTCGGCGTTGTGCCATCTTCAGTGTCATTTTTCGTTCTCTCAATCAATTGACACTGAAGATGGCAATTCAAGTTTTATTTGCTTATTGTACTAAAGTGTCGCTTGGTGCGCAATATCACGTACAAGGTAGTCCGAAAGTTTCACAAAACAGCTAAAAGAAACTTATTTTTCTTAACAGTTTTAAAAGAATCTCGAAGTAAATGTAACAAATATGATCTTCTACTATAACTATTCACCATTCAATTTATGCAGTGAGCACCCATTGCGACCGGGTAACCAAAATTACTTTTGTCTGTGCCACCTTATGTGGCGTTGCATTTGGTAGATATTAGGTATTCGATACATATTTAGTTTGAAATAGGCAATGCAGAGATATTTTTTCTAAACGGTACTGTAAGTTTCACGCTCGGAACCTTTTACGCATTTAATTTTTCTTTTTTCTTATTTTGTAAGTAAATGAAATCCTCTTTTTGTAAGTAAATAAAACACAAGATAACAATCACTTACTTGGCCAGAACAATAGAACAAAGAGTTTAATGAAAAAGCTGCAATGCCTCTCTGCCGCACAACCCCAAACTATATACTATTTGAGTGACAGATTAAACAATGAATTGGCTTAAAAAATATGAGGAGCGCAGCTGAAATGTAAGAGGGAGAGCTAATCTAGTCGATTACTACGGCAGTTTATGCGTAAACTTTTAATGCAAAATCCGCGTTAGAATAATAATTTTTAATGCTGTTCTTTTTATGGGAAAAGAAAAACAACAACTGGCTGAGTTGCACTAAGTATACGCTAGTATAATAAACAAAAGTAGATACAAAAAAAAAACCATCTTCATTTGCGTCACGCGTTGAATTGTTGGTTGCAAGTTGAATATTGCGGCTGGCAAGAATTTGTGTATTTGGCGCTTATGGCTTTTAATAGCTCATTCGCTTGACCAACAAATAAAGAATGCAAAGAAAAAATAATAGTGATTTTTTTTGCAACGCACACGCTCCAAAACGCACTTAACGCAAACACACAGAACTTAGTTTGTGCCGGCTGGTCGCGGTAATTTCCAATAATGTGCCACAATATCGCTGCGAGTTTTTATGACTGCCACTGGACGTGTTGTAGACAAACTTTTCGATTGCTCTGAGCGAATTGGTCGAGCGGCCGAACACGTCTCCAATAATGAGCTGCATACGGTGGTTGCTCATCCGCCATGGTGGCCTGCATAAAATCCTACTTTAGGAGAAGCAGTTTTACACCAGCCGTCTATTGATGGGTTTTTGTTTTAGTCTGCTAAGCACATTTTACCACAATGTGGCAACTTAAATTAGTTTTATTAACATCGCAACACTTGTGTTTTGAGGCACATGCCTGCGTCTTTTTACGATTCCCGCAAGTGAGGCTTAGAAAACGGAACACAAAATGGCGGTGCATAAAATATGTTTAAGGATTCGAGCAGGTATAAAGTTCTGAAAGCTTTTCTAAGTTATAAGTCGCACAATTATGGCAACGTTTTTACCGTTAGAACAACGTGCAACATCCATCAATGGGTGTAACGTAAAAAGTAGTTAAAATATTTTTATGCACCATTTGATGTTCGGAGACCGCACGGGAGGCAATAACTAATGCTTTGGTGTTTGCAAAATGCTAGTATACGTTTGGATTAGAGCTTTGTGGCAGCTGGAAAAATTTAAAAAATGAATTTTTATTTAAATTTTTACCTAAATTAAATTGAAATTCCATGAAGATTAAGTTTCTAAGGGAGCTAGGCTTGAATTATTATTTTTTTGGGCTTGATTACTGATATGAAATCTTACTTAAACAACTTTGCCGAAGCTTCATACCTTTACTGAGCATCAGAAAACTTTACTTTAACAGATTACTGCTTTTGGAATTAGTTCTTGGAGAGAACGAAATTTGTATATTCACAGCATACATACATAACCTAGCTGCCTACATAAAGGAGTTAGATCGCACAAACTTGTACCTGAACAATCAATGGTATAGCAGATATATTTTATATAGCACCGAACTTGACGACTTTGTATGATTATTTAGAAAATAGCTCACAAAATTTCTCAGTTTAAGCTGTCCAAATAAAGGAATTTTAAAGTAAATCTGAACAATCAATGATATGGGGGGCTATTGGTTATAGTAAACCGATCTCTGTCATTATAACCGACAAATGATTAATACATTACCTCACTTCCCAAAAAAAAATATACTCACTTCACAAATTTTGACCGGATATCTCGAAAACTGTGGGAGTAGATTGCATACATACAGACGGATAGACAGACAGACGGACATGGCTAAATCTGCTCAGCTCATCGTTCTGATCATATAAGTATAAATTTTCATGGGTCTATCTCTTCTTATTCTGGTAGTTGTAAATATCGGACCAAAGTTATAATACCATTTCATGCTCATGAAGAACTATATGTTTTTATTAAGCTTCTACTAAGAGGTCACCGTGGTCCTTGTTTGGAAACCCAATGAATTATCCCTTTAAAGCGAAAATAGCCTATCTATAGAGGAGATCCCAACCGAGGAGATAAAAATGTTACAAGTTCTTCTTCTTTCAAAGGCAGAACAAAATAAATTAAGACTCCGTAATGGTAACAAAAATTACTTATTCAAATGCCTTGATTCGAATTAGTCTTAATAAAATGAACTTAAAAAATAAAATGAGTAAAAGGAAATTGAACACATCTTTAAAAACACATCCTTCTTAACTTCTTTGGCAAATAAAATCCCTATATGTAGTATGTGCTACCACTTTTAAATGCGGCTAACAACTGCTACAGAAACAGATTGAACTGAAAAGGAGAGTTTTGCAGAATTTTCTTCCATTCATTTCCCGCTTCAGGCAGCTGATACTAACTACATACATACTACTCTCAATCAATATCAAAGCCATTCTAAAGTTCTGTGAATTCAAAAAGCTTCTTTCACTCATTTCTTTGTTGCAGCCGCAAAACTAATTGAAAGAAACTCCTGCACTTCCGCATTAAGTGCAGTTATAGAAAGTCAATAAAAAGTTCGTAGTTTTCTCCCCACTTCTCTATCTCTTCGCTTATTACATATATGTATGTATGTAAATAGTACATATGTGAACACTTGTACTCCAATTGGCTGCCAAGTAATTATAGTCATTCAACATTTGCAGCTGTGGCCAGTTGGTTTGCTTAGGCGCAATCGGTTGCAATTGATTGTTTTCCTGCCAATTCAAATAACTAATCGTAAAACGAAAGTTGCACAGAAAGTTGAACGAAAGAAAGCAAAAGTGGTCAGGCAACAGTCGGTGTCAGTGAGAGAAATAGTGCGCCATTGGCAAAGAATGGGGAATGGAGAGCGCGACAAGCAAGCGGAATGAAAATTAATTAGGTCGATTGGTTGAAGGATTGCAAACGACCACTAACCACATGTGTGCTGAACAGCGCTGAACGTATGTACATATGTGTAGGGGCAGTTGGATTGCTAATTGTGTAGAGATGCGGGAATATCTAGATATAGGATTAAATTCTTTCCTAGTGCAAATGTTACGAAATTTATCGTTAAAGGGAGAAAAATTAAATTCCTCGTGTACAATTAAGTTGATGATGTTGGTTAAAGATATTCGTTTATTTGTATATCTATGACTATTGTCTTTTTGGAACGAATTTACAATATCAAGAAAGCTCCAGTTCATCTTTTGAATATTTTATTGGGTGGTTGTTATATCGCTGTCCACCACTTGGTAATCCGAGTCGAAGGATGTTTTCATCAGAGCACTCGTACAACATTTCCAAATGAGCGCACTATGGGAAATTTGAAATTTGTTTTTGGTAGGAACATTTAGATCACTTAAAAAGACATACACTTTTTTTATCGACGCAATCTTGCAAAAAAAAATCTTAACCCTTGGCAATCGGGGCCCCTAAAGGGATCACTTTTTAATTTATGGTTTTATTGACAAAGTTCGAAGGCAGTTGTTTTTTTAGTATTTGTGTTAAAGCAAATAATGACACTTAGTTATAAAACGGACTAATAAAATTTTTTGAAAAATTTTACATATTTTTGACAATATAAATAGGGCCAAATATGGCCAACATTTTAAAGGGAAAAATAGTTAATTAAAGGTTATCTCACAAATAAATATATGTATTTTTTCTCACCGTTGCTGGTGATTATAAAAATTGAAGTATGTTCAAATATCAAAGTTTCACCGAGAATGCACGGCTGCCTTTGCAATTTTAACGCACAAGTAAAAATTCTAAGTTTTACATTCACTCTCACTAATTTTCATTTCCACTCAACTCCGATGAAACGACTTGAGGTCACATAAATGCTTTGCCTTCCTAACTTCTAAAGCAAATACTTTCTCTACGCTTCCTTTTCCACTGATTTCCAACCGCGCTTTAATATCAGCTAACTCAAAGGTCTACAGTTGATGGAAAGAAAACAGTAAGCATCTGTTTTGTGTGGAAAAATTTTAATTAAAATTTAATAAGCTTGCGGCTAATGATGATGTAGGTAGGTGTACGCCTGCGTTAGCTGCTGCCGTGGTTGTAACTCTGTCCGTGCGGCATGGAAGGTTAACCGCCATTGGTCAAATAAAAGTCAGAACGTTTAACAAGCGAGGTTGCATTAAGAGCTGCGCATAAACTTAGCCCCATAACTGACCGCATGAGTGAGCAATAACTTATCGCCGCGCGGCGTTTACCCACTTTCAATTTCGCTGGCGTTCGTTCTCATTAGCGTTGAGTGGCGGCGGACAGCGCTTCAATCTAGCGGCTTAACAGCACTTTTCTTTTGTAACCTTTTTCTTTGATGGTTCTTTTCAATTTTTGTGTGTTTAATTAGTTTTGCCCGTCCAATAACATTTTGCACGCAGCCGTGCTAAATAAAAAGCTAAATGCTCATAAAATACAAAATGAGTTTTTTAGTTGCGGATGAAAATCTTTTCCTGAAGTATGCGCGCTCAGAAATTACAGTTTCTTTCATTGACTTAGCTCAATTAAGTGGTTCATAAATTGAAGCGCATAATTCCGCTCTTTCCCATTTCAGCAATGCACATTTTGGCCGTACGCAGGCAGCTTCACATGCGCTTCACGTGCCAGAGAGAGCAGTTTCACATTGGTTTGCGGTTAACATGCGGATTTCATTTATCTGACCGCTTTCGTTCAGCATGTCAATAGCGTGCACCGTCAACAGCATTGTTGTCATATTTTTATAGAATTTTGCGTTTCTTTTTTTTAACTATTTTTTTTTTTTATTGCTAGCACACCGTTGTCCAGTGATGCGGTTAACCACTTTATCAATGCTGCAGCATGCGCGCGTTGTATTCATGTCGGTGCCCTTTCAAAATTTTGCTGGGATTGTTTGTGAAATTGGCATTTTTGTACTCCTCTCACTTCAGGTGGTGGCATGCGTTGACCGCATTGTTTAATTTACGTCCACTTTCAGTAATCTACTAAAATATTAGCCCACCTAGTGTTTCGGCATTTTTTTACTTTTTTGTAATTTGAATTTTTTGTTTTAAAACATAGTAAGTGAAATAAAATCGTCATATCACACTGGTGGTGGTAATATGGTGCTTAGTATCAGTTATATTAATTTGTTACAGTTAGTATTAGTAAAATATCTTTACACTTTGCATGCAATCGGAGAAACTTTAAAAAATTTTTTAATTTGTTTCTGCATGAAACCAATTCAATTATCAGCGTCAAAATTAGCAAATTAGTCATTTTTTTAATCAACTACTTTTCACCTAAAAATATAATTTTCTAAATTATACACTATTATTTATTAATTGTATATGCAATGTTAAATTAGAAACAGATGAATTATCTGATTCTTTGGCTGGTTTCAAACTATTATTATATATTAATTAATTAATTAATTAAATTTTACATTCATATGTATGTATATTAAAACATATTTTTTTGATTAAATTAATTTCCAAATCCCTTTTCAGGAGTATAATAATTATAGATTCACTTAACTTGAGCTCAAGCTGTCCATAACCAAGTAAATCCCCTTTTGAATATAAAACCGTTCCATTGTGACAGTATGCGTTCCGACAATCAAAGGATATAATATGGATCTAGCTACAAAATTTCAACTTCGAATTTTTTCGAAACAAAAAACGACAAAAATAATGTGTCACATCTCGTATGCGCTGGTGAAATGTGAAAATCCCAGTTGTAAGCTCCTGAGAGTTGTAAATTCAGACAGAGCAGTCAAAGCGACAGGCAAGCAGACATGTCGGCCCATTCGATGCTATTTTCCATTGATATGGACAAATCGAAAAGAAATCGAACAATAAAAAAAATGAGTAAAAAGTTAGAAATGATAGCACAAAAAAATATACATAAATAAATTGGGAGGTGGTGGGTATATGTACATTAGGCCGTACCACCTTACAAGCAAACAAGGAAAAGTCGCCGTACACCCCTGAATGTAAAGTATTTTCGTACGGCAATTTCGAAATTTTTTTGTTTGGCCTTTCTTAGTGCTCACCTCTTTGTACTTTTCGGTGACACCTAAGTACATTCAAAATAAATAACTAAACTTTGTAAATACTTCTACTGAAATAATTTGATGATTTTCGGTGTGCTTTAATTTACTGATATTAGAGTGATAAGACTTGAAATCTGGTAACTAAGTAAATACAGAACAGGGAACTTGAGGACAATGAACCTTCGAACTAAAAAAATGTCTTCTCAATGAGAAAACATCGATAATTCACGCTTTTAAGATGCGACTGTAAATGCCGAAGATATAACGCCGACCACTACATTCGGCCGATTTTTGTTTTTTAACTGCCTTGCAAAAATACTCAGGAAACTTTGGCGAACTTTTTTTCTGCTACGCCCTAATGTACATGTATACCTAAAGTTGCAAGTGATAGGAATTAGACTAGGTAGTGTGGTAGTAAGAGTACGGGAGCAAGCGTAAGCCATGTCAACTGACGCCACAGCGCTGGGGGAAAACAGCATGTCCTTGTCAAGTAGGATCTAATGCCGCAACTGACAATATCGACATTGAGCATGGGAAATTTTGTGTGCCCGAAAGTAGGTTTGTATGTATTTAACACGATATACAAGTGTATTGAGAACAATGAACATGTGTGAGTATTTCGGCTTTGGCATGGTAAAGGCTGCAGGAAAGACTTGTGTCAGCGATAGAAATATGGTTTGGTAGGTAGTGAATAAGCAATGGCTCATTTAAATACAAAATTTGCCAGCTGTGATTTAAAATAAATAACATAACTATGGAAATAAATTTTCTGGCAGGGAATGTATATGTACTTCGTTACAATATTAAAATACTGGAGCAAAATTACCGGTTAAATAGAAGTTATGTCGAACGTTAGAGAGGAGATACATACTTGGTTAAGATTGCCCGCCTACTCTTGCTTTTGGAAAGTTGGGAAATAACAAATAAAACATAAACATTAATCAAGTGATCAAATATCGTTGGAAAAAACGAAATAACGAACGGCAAAAATTTACCGCAAAGTTTAAACACTGTAAAATGTGCAATCATAATTCATTCCTATATTTCCCGTGGCTGAATGAATAATTACCTCCCGATGTCAGTTAGACGTTGCGATACCACCAATTTGCATAGAACACAAAGTCGCCAAAGGAAATGGGCAAAAGTAATCATTTTGACATTTGCACGGTAAATGTCATGCAAAAAGGGCGTATAACATCCGTACATATATTCGAATATACATATCGTTACCTTAATATAGAAAGGCTCTATCTCAGATCGTCGCTGAATTACAAAAAGTCGTAACTAAGTAAAAATTCAAAATCAACCTTTTGATTAATTATGATGCATTTCCTCGAATTATAAGTCCCCACATCATTTTAAGCAATAAAAGATTTTTTGTCAGTTACGACTTTTTTGCATTTCAGCGACTAAATGGCCTTTCTACATTAAGTTGCATGTAGTTATACACTTAAATGTATGTCAAGGATTGTTTTTGTTAAGTTCCGCTCAATTTTCTGGGTATACAATGACAAAAAATGTCTGTCCTTTGAAGGCAAATAGGCAATCGCTCCAGGCTGCTTGCAACAGCCACCAAATTTTGTAACTTTCTGTCTTATTTTGCATATTAAAATACAGCAGACAAACTAAACCTCAACAAAAAAACTCGCCCTTTTCAGTTTCCATCGATATGTATTTCATCCGGTTGGCTTGAAATTCAAATAAATTTGGAGGTGCTAACAAAAATGTAATGATTAATCGAACTGGTAAATATACAATTTTACATGTGTATGTGTATTCCATTTCAGCGTAATCCGCGGTCGCGTACATATCAGAACTAAGTATGTATATCTATGCAAATATGCAAAGGAATATGGGCACGCAAATACTTACCGTCTGATTATGGCAACTTAACGTAAAAAGTCTCTAAAATGGATGTTGCTTTTAATTGAATAGCCGAGACTTAACGTAACTTAATGCCACGTCGAAATCTGTTTCAATTTGATTTTCTAAGTTCTAAGTTCTTAGTCCCGTGAAGTTAAGTTAAGTTGCCATAATCAGCCTTTTACAGAATTAAATCTAAATGCACCATACAATGTCATTTGTTCTATGCCCTTTTTGTTGTCATCACACATGGCAGAAAGGGCAACACTTACCGGTTTCATTGTCTTCGCTGAACGATCGTGGGAAGCGTGGCATGCAATGTAACATGCCTTTCATACATTAGCGATGTTTATCATTACATTTAGATGGATGCGTTTAATTGCCATTTAAGTATGCGTCACTCAATTATATGTACCTGGATAGGCTACCTCAGAGATAGGCATGGAAATAACATTTATGTACTATTGTGGTCAGCTGATTAAGTCGAGTGACATTTTTACTAGTTTTGTTTATTTAATGTTTATAGCTTTTTTTCTTATAAAATTCTAGCCTTTGTCTACCCAGCTCCACCTAAATCCACATTTATAACCTCGTTGAAAAATTATGAAAATTCAACAAGCTTTAACAATTGCACCAAACAATTTTAAACATTTTTTTTATAATATTTATAAAAATTTTGGGAATGCAGTTTTGTAGCCCACTATATTAAGTATGCTTTACACTTTCGTTTGTTTGTTAAATTTTCATAATTTTTGTACGAAGTTTGATATATAGATTCATGTGTCGCTGGTTACGTAAAGTGCTCAGCTTTTATAAAAAAATATGAACATTAAATAAACAAAATAAGAATAGCCAAAACTAGTCAAAATTTCACTTGACTTAATCAGCTGACCACAAGTGTACATACATACATAGATACATATGTACATAGAAATGTACGTGATTCTTATGTACAAAAAAAGTACATCATAGGTTAATTTTGTTTAATGTTTTGGTCGTTTTAAAGTAAGAGATCAACAATAAAATATACGCCGCTTGTTGCTTTTGCTCTAATGCCGCTCCCCTTTAATGAGTCTTAACTATGACTAAAAGAAGTAGAGATTGGAAATTCACTTGGATGCGATTTCTTTTATTGAATAACGTACTAATAATTCTGGCATACGTTGAATAACCTTCAATTTTGGCAGCCAACATCTACATACAGCATAACTCCAAGAAAAACTGCAAACTGCAAACTGCAAACTGCAAACTGCACTGCTGCTTCGAACAACAAATTTTTTTTGCTACCGTTGTACTTAAAATTAATATGCCAAACTGGTGCTATATTGTAGAAAATATATAATTTGTTGTTGCTTCCATTCTTTTGCCTTCCGCTCGGATTTGGTTTATTGTTGTTAATTTAAAAGTTTCTATTCGCTGTTTACGCTGCTGTTACTTACATACATAGTTCTTGAATTGTCAGGAACAGTGCTTTGTCATAAAGTTTAGTAGTTTTAATAAGTTCAGCGTATTTTGTTGTTGCTCTTATTTAATTAAAGTTTCAAGTTTATATTTTTAATGTGCTCGTGTGTGTTGACGCATATTTGTATGTATTTCGACATCGATTTCGAAAAGTTATTTTTGCGTCTAGGAAGAAGGAGTACTGTTCCGCCGACAACCGATAGCAAGAATATTGCTTGGCATTAATTTGCAAATTTAGTGAATTTAGACTTGGGATTTCATATAGGAAAATGTCACTTGAAATGGCAACTCTATTTCAAAGCACACACCTTTTGACGTTTCAGACTAGTTTTTCATAGAGCTTACGGTCTCCACATGTACATACATATGTATGTATGTAGGTATAAATTCAACGCTGCTGGGTTCGTACTACAATAGTGTTGCGGATCTTTATCTTCATTCGAATTCATTCAGTCGATATCTCATAGGTGCTAAGTTAAGAACTTATTTAGTTCAAAGCGGAAATTTCTATTTTTCAGAATATTGAAAGTAAATTTAAAATTTTGGGCGGCCATAAACGTCCACCAAGCACATAAACGTCCTTCATTCCAAAGTGGATTCGTATACAAATTTGGCTCTGCAATTTCCTTTTTATTTGCACAATTTTTTTTTTAAATTTTTTTTTATGAACAGTCTAGTGCTTTTCCTTTTTTAAGTTTCCTACTTCTCATTTATTTCCTTCAGCTAATATCTGCAGTCTCGCGTACAATTTTTTTTTCAAGTGGTAACCGTTGGTGTTGACAAGTGAAATTTAATTTTCACTCTCCACTCTCTGTTTGTAATTTTATATTTGTTGTTATGTACCTTGTTCATTTCGTTGTTTAAAAGTTTTGGCTAATACAACATAAGTAGTAAGAACAAAGGAAATACGCGTTGGAGCATTAACTAAATAAAGTGTTTATATTCAGACGTTTTGGAAATAGTTTTGATTTTAAAGAGGAAGAGGAAGAGGACGTATTCTATATACATAAATTGTATTCAATTTAAATCGGAATACTTATATTAATAATAAAATCCTATGACGACAAGTTACGATTCTGATATTTCAGGCCCCTTAAAAAGCCAAGGTCCGAGGGATTCCCCCCTTATAGTATACGTTTGTATAGTAGTGTATGTTTGTATGAATGTATGACTCTATCAAGTTTTCCGGAAAATTTTCACATTTCTTATTTACCTCTAATCATTTATAGAATATCAAAGTTCTGGAATCAACAGAGTAATTATTTAGGTTAGGTTCATTACATGAAGCTCAATTTGATGCCCACAAGAGACTTCCTCAATCTGTCTAACTCGATTATTCGCGAAACCATTTCTCTCAAAGAGAATGTTTGTATGTCACCATCAATGCAAAGGCTCTAAGACACCTTTTTTCGGAAATGCGATTGTAAAACGTTATTCCACGTTGCATATTTAAAATGTTTAAATACAACGAAGTCTAGGTCCAAAGGATTGGGGTTCCAAGAAAACTGTCTCTCAATTTATTAGATGCATAGATTTAATAGTACCGGCACAAAAGTAATGCAAATCTTAAAGCAACCATTAGATTCAAACTCAGTTCCTTATTTTCACGCAATGATTACTTTAAAATTTCCACATGTTTGTAAAAAACAAATTTCGCTCCACGGCGAGCGCTTTAAACCATTCCACCGCAC
>NW_016170095.1:0-16333 GCF_001687245.7 Rhagoletis zephyria
ATATAGTGTTTATTTAGTGACTAAGAGATCCAAGTTATTTCGGACATTGTAGTGCAGAATTTACATTAAGAAATCAAGTTTAACTTTAATTATCTCAAAAGAAGCTCAGACATACTTAGATTAGATTAGGTTTTTGTGGCAGACCCCACACCAGGGGGACTCACTTAGACATTAATTAGATTGTCCGTTGTGTTTACACATTACACAGGTTCTTTGAACGCCAACTAAGATATTCTGTGTTAAAAACTAAGAGAAGCGCTGGGTGCTCAGAACAAAGTTCCGCAGGCCGCTGATGTCCACTCCGGAGAGCTTTTCAGGAGTGTCGAAGAAATGGGAACCGAGGTGCTTAAATCTTAGTCTTTCGAATGCCGGACAACTGAGAAGCCCATCTGTCCAGAAGCAGGCAACAGGTTGCCAACGGAACTCCTACGCCTTCTTTAACCGAGGTTATGGCCTCAAGGTTTCCCTGCCTAGCCAATTCATCAGCCCTGCAATTTCCAGTTATGTCCCTATGTCCCGGTACCCAAATCAGCTTGATTTGAAAGTATTCCGAGGCCCTTTGGAGAGAGGTCAGGCATTCCCTGACCAGTTTCGATCGTACCATAAGCGATCCCAGCGCTTTGATAGTCGCCTCGCTATAAGAGTAGATATTTACCCTCCTAGTTGGCATGAGTTTGGTGCTTAGTCAATCGGCTGCCTCATTTATAGCGGCCACATCTGCTCCGACTCTCCCGTCCAACTTCCATCCGTCCGTGAATACGTTTATTGGACCCCTATTCCAGCGACTGCTATTCTCCCATTCGCTCCTTGGAGGAATGTGTGTGGAGAAGGATCCATTTGAGGCTAGCCTTGGAAGGCGCCGGTCCAAATCTTCCGGCAGGAAGCCGAAACTTTTGAGAATCGTCGAGTGGCCGTGTGCTATGTTCAAATAGAACCCAGAGTTTTTGAGCCTAATGGCTAAGCGAACCCCCGCTTCTTTTCCCGCGATATCAACAGGTGCGACGCTGAGCATAGCATTTAGCGCTAGAGTTGGCCCCATATAACATGATTGGCTTGAATGTGGTTTCATACAGCCAATATATCACTTTTGGAGAGAGGCCCCATCTCTACCCTATAGCATTTTTACAGCAGTAAAAGGCTACCGATGCCTTTTTTGCTCGCTCCTCGATATTTTGCTTCCATGATAACTTCCTGTCCAGGATCACGCCCAAGAACTTGACCCTGTCAGAAAGAACAAAGGAAACACCTCCTAATGAGGGGGCTGGGTTTCAGGTACTTTATTCCTCCTGGTAAATAGTATGAGCTCCGTCTTTCCGGGATTTATAGCGAGTCCACAGCTAGAAGACCAGTTTTTGACCAAGTTCAAGTACCCTTGCATGAGATCATACAGAGTGTCCAGGAACTTTCCTCTGACGATGTGGCCCTCCATCATCTGCGTAGGCAATAACCTAGCATCCCCTCCTTTCCAACTCCTCCAGGACGTCGTTTATTACGACTATCCAGAGAAAGGGGAAAAGGATGCCTCTCTGCTGGGTGCCTCTGCTCACTTTACGCTGGTTTACTATTGACCACTATTAGAAAAAAAAAACTTTTTTGTTCTTTTTTTATTTTGGGTTGAACCGTGCTTAAACCTAGGACCTGCGGAGTGGAAGCGCCCACTGCTAACCACTACACCACAGCGGGCGGAGGATACTATAAGGGTGTCATTTGGTGTACCATTTAAGGTGCCCAGTGCATGTTTATAAATATTCTGCGATTAGTCCAAGAGGACGGTGTCTGAAGCAACAACAGTCCGAAGTCTTCTGAAACGCAATCGTGTTATGCCTGGATCGGAACATAAGCCGTGAAGTGCGTGCGGTTACCTCATAAACTTAACATCAACAAGTTAAGTTGTTGACCAATCTTTAATTCGAATTAGTGATACTACTTATTATTAAGCCTCAACGGTTGCCCTCCTCCTGCCCGTCCACACAAGGAGCACAGTCCGCATGACATACGATTTGTAAATTGAGACTATCGGTATTTTAGCCACAAAAACTGTTCCAAGCGTTTCTCTGTGGTTGGAAGGTTAACAAGTTTTAAACGACTCGTATAATTTAAAGATTATATTAGGAATCCCACTGAAATTTTATTTACATTTTTATTTCATTTATTTGTTTATTTGTTTATTTAAATACATTACAAATACAAATAACGGATTACAAAAATATGTATTAAAATAAAATGAAAATTACAATTATATAAATATATTCATGTATGCATATGTAAATATTAACTTAGAAAGGCCAAATAGACAATTGATGACCACCTTATTATGTGACTTCCCTAGAAAACTATAAAAGGATATATTTTTTTAAATTACTTTCACACAGTGATTTCTTTAGAGACAGTGGAAGGGAGTTCCAAATTCTAACACCATTAACAAAAAAAGCCTTGAAGTGCTTAAGTATCTAAATTTCGGCAATATCAAATTAGAGGAGCGTGAGCTTTTGGAAACCCTATGCTTTTCCTATAGATATTCCAGCTTTTTATAAACGAGCAATTTAAACATAAAAATACAATTACGAGCTTTTATATAGTTTGCTAGGTCACAGCCAAGTATTGAGTTTCTAAAGATAGATATATGGTCAAGTTTCATCAAGCCATCTACATACCTAGTGGCATGGTTTAATGCCACATCGAGTTTGTGCAGGGAATGAAAGTCCAGTTTGGTGTACACTACTTCGAAGTAAGTAATAAGAGGAACAATTTTGCTCGGCGAGGATACTCTCAGGCAACGCAAGATGTAGTATATTTTACTCACAACTTCATTGACGTGGTCCTCACAAGTCATGCTAGTATTTAATAATAAAATCCAAGTTTCTCACTTTGCTGACTGATTCAAGCTTTGTAGAACCAATATAAAGATGAGGAATATCAGAAACTTGTATTTTATCTTTGCAAATTGGGAGTACTAAGATTTTAGACAAAAAGTAGAAATTTATTCCTCTGATTTGCTCTAACTTATATTTATTCCAAAATTTGAAGAACTAACTATTCATGCTCCCCTTTCATAGCTGTGATCAGATTTGCTATAACACTTATAACATTCCATCTGTGGTTTTCAAATCACATCAATCAATTAAATACACTTAGATATGTATGTCTATTAATTCCATTTCCATTCCATGCCACTTCTTCCAAATGCACTCTTCCATGGATCTGTAAACTTTCCCCCTTTAATCACGGTGTCTTCAACTTGTGCATGCTCACCCTTTGCCCATTTAATGAATTTGCATCTGATTATATTAAATCCCATATGTGAAACACTTTGAAGTTTATTGTGTAGTGAGTGAGTTCAAAAGGACTTAATAGTAAAGGAGATAAGAAGTTGGATGAACGGAGAGTGTGCATAAGTATGTGCAGCAAAGGAAAGTTAGCAACTAGCTTGAATAAGAATGCATTGCTGCTCGCCTCGCATACACCTGAAAACTGGCTGCCGCAGCAGCAGAAGCTGATGCAAATTCAACCAGACCTTGGCAAAAGGACAACTGCTGCATGCTGAAAAGATTCTTTACAAAGGGGAAAAAGGTGGAGCATACGGATGCATTAATATGACCACCGCAAAAGAAAATGAACTACTCTTTGATGGAAATAGCATATAATGGGGACACTGTTGCACACTTATCTACTAGCTGAACTGTAAGTTGGACGCAGGCACATTCAATGCAGGTTGGCGAGGAAGTTCCAGGGTAAAGAAACCTCAACATCATCCTCTTTGCCGTGCAGGCCTTGTTTGTGGCAATATACATATTTAACAAAGAGTTGGGGCTAAGTGAGTTTGTGTGTTCGAGAGATTATGGTTGAATGCATATAGATAAAGTCAGTGTAGCAATTTTTAATACACTTGAGAGATAGTATTGAGTATCTTAAATGGACATACATGGCATAGCGAATAGAAGTTTGGCTATAATACGCATGTGTTTGACCAGTGGCAACTTTTGATATGCAAGACCATCAACTTACACACCCCATAAAATTGCAAAATTGACTGCCGTTGATGTGAGCAGGTACCGAGTATATACTATAAAGGAAGCACTTGTGCAACTGTTCCGCCTTCTAGTTCGTCAAGTGCAAGGTCAATTGCGTTAAATGCAGTTTGTAAATTTTACTTTTGAGCTGCCCACAAATGTGTGCTGAAAGCTATGAGGCAAATAGAAAATATATGCATGTGCGTTGGCAATAAGTTGTCCTGGCTGTGCAAACGTGTGACTTCTTTGTCTTGTGGTCAGAGGATGTCTAAAATTAATTTGTGTGCTTTCATTTCGTGCCAAAAGTGTGTTCACTAAATTAATGTTTATGTTGTAAATTTCTGAGAATTTCCATATGTACATATGTATGTTTGAGCGTTTCTTCTATGTGCGCTGCTTGTGTGTGTGTGTGTGTGTGTGTGATTCATGTGACCACAATAACATGTTGAGAAGTGCACAATTTAATCAATTTAATTGATTGCCATGCACCCGGGAGGGTTCACATACAAGCATACATACATACATGCGTATAAGCAAGGTGTATGTATGTATGTACATATTGGCATTGAAATGCAGATAGAAGTCAAATTAGTTTTTCTTTAACGGATGTACAACCGCAAGTGTTTGCAAAAGTTAATATGCAGACATTCAAAATCAATCACTAATGACGTATGTATGTATGTAAGTTACTTCGAGTTATACATACGTAATTTAAATGTGAGGGACCCTAGCTAAGTAATTTAAGTTTGAAATGATTCCAATAGTTTGACCACAACATGCCTACGCAGTAAATACAAGCGCTTGTCTTTTTGGTTAACAAATTTGAAATCCTTTCTTATTTTCTTGATCTTATCAATATGTTGATTGGGCGTGGTGAGCTGGAGATACATGAGATTCACTTGGTGCACTATAGTTCGTTGTCTTCAACAGTTATAAGGAATTCTATAATTTACTTCCATTTTTAGTTCTAAGTGCTGACTATGTTCTCAGCTGTGATTATTTATACCTGAACCATAAATTCAGTACTAAGCTACTGTGCTACATTTTTTGGAGAGTATCAGGCCCTCGTGTGGGAATCAGCCCGATTAATCCGCTCTATACTCAATTCACCACCACTACGACAAGAATAGCCTTGCAAATTATTTTTGATTTCAAATGCATATAACACTGTAGGGAAAATCTGAAGTTTTGAAATGATACAACGAAACACGTATACTTATATAATATTGGGTCGCGTGTCTCGTATCTGTAGACCGTTTTCCCAGACCTGGTCCTTTTCCCAAGATATTTTCGTTTTATGAAACAAAAAAATCACTTATTAAAAATTAAAACTCGTTATAATTGGTAAGATGAATTTAAAAAAGCAATTGCTTATGTTATTCATACGGCCCAATATCACCGCGCGAAAAAAAAGTCGAAACACACGAGGCAATCAATATACACACGAAACTGTGAGCCAAATATAGTAAAAGTGCGTTTTTAATTTTTCCCTCTGACGTCAGGTTGTACCCTCCTCCCGCCTAACCCAAAACGAGGGGGCGCACAGCGTATTTTTTTCTTCAGCGGACTGGATATGTTGAAGATATAATTTAATTTATCGAGAGGAGAAATTAAAGTTGTATTTATAAAAAAATCGAGTCCGATATGTCAAACGTGCTGGAATGGAATTAAAATCTTGGCGACAAACAACGGAATAATTCGTTTGATTCAAAATCAGTTTTGCACAGCTCCAAAAATAAAGGTCAATAGCGTACTGGTACTTAAGAAGGGACGTTACTTCAGCCAGAAGGACGGACTATATATCAAGTCTGTCGTTAATTTTGCGACAAATATTTTACCACGCAAAGTGTAGGCAAGGAGGAGAAGTTAGTGAGCTTTAGGCCAATGCCATGCAATGAACGGCAAAGCTGCGCGCGGCTGAGTGGTGAGCGGCTTAAAATGAAAGCATATGAAACACAATTGAAGTGGCCACGCAATGAGCGGCATTTCGGGATGATTGAGCGGCGCCGCTCAGGAACAAAAGCCCCTCGGCCTTATATGACTAGTGTAAGGTGGGAAATTTTATTCCGAGTCCCAGTTTAAATCACGCAAAGTAAAAAGTAAAAATTTTTTTTTTAAGGATTCCATCCCTTCTGAATGAACTTGATAGCAAGGTTGCCAAACAATAGATCCATATTGCTCGCAGCAAAGCACTAATTGTTGATACTTGTCGCTTTTTATTAATAGAACATTTCATTATTTTATTCAGCATAGCTTTCCGATCAAGACTTAATATTTTTTATCCGTTGGGGATTTATTTCAGGATACACCTAAATATTGTGCCTGATTTTGTGGGCTAACATTAAAAAGGTTCTCTGATTTGAACTTTTTGAAAGCTGGCTCTGTGTAGTTATTTATTTATAAAAAAAAAAAAAAAGCTCCAACATAAGGTACACATTGACATGTATTTATGCGTGCATGCGTGCGTGAGCGTTAACATTCATACTTACATACATATTTACTGCATAAATTTACAATGCAAGCAATGCTAATGAATTGATTTTCCATTTGTAAGTGCGGCCATATGCGGGATTGTTTGTTTTGTAACATTTTTATCCAATTTTCCCCTCTTTCCTTTTCGGTTGTGAGTAAATTGACAAATTGAAGCAGAAATAAAATAAACACTGCAACAACAAGCAAACAATAACAAATGAAATCAATACCAATACGAATGCATTCAATGCATTTCGACCAGTTTTTTTTTTTTTTGTTGCTGCTGTTGTTGCTTCTGCAACAATCCATTCAATGCAATGTTAATAAATTAACAATGCGAAACGCGTCTAGCCAAAATACGATTGAGCGGCTGGATGAGAGCGACAAAGTGTCTCGATTGGGTGAGACTAGCGGTGAGATCAGGGCCATATTACACACACTCGCCTGCAGAATACCTAGCAGAAGCTGTGCTAACAAATGTCAATGGCCATATAAATAGTATCATGGCAGTGGTCAAGTGGAAAACAACTACATACTCTGATCCTTGGTCGTTAAAAAATACTATACAAAATATTGTATGGAGCAATGACAGAAATGATGAGCTGATGCTGGTTCAGCTTCAGCTGTGTGGCAGGCCGTCTGCCATCTGCAATGATTTTTTTTTGTCGTTTGCCAGCAATTTGAGCATTTCGGACACAGCTTGTCGCACACTTTGGCATTTTCAATGCCAGTGTGACCGCCATTTATTGCCAACATACAGTCCGACAATAAGCTGTTGCATGGAAAAAGTAAAAAATGGGCAAAAATAAAAAAAAAATATATGCTGAATAAAAGTAGAATATAGCGATAAGGAAAAATTAAATGAAAATAAGATATTTTTCAAACCCAACGCTTTATACACGAACTTGTTCCATTTAACCGTAATTAAAACTGGTAGCTTCATACTCCGACCTTCCTTATTTGTAATAGGGTTAAAATGACATTTTTCGGTAAAACGCGGCTGCACTCTGTTATGTATTTGGAATAGCTCAGAGGTACTCAATTTCTCTCTCTTCCTTTATTTTATTCAAAAAATTTGTAGGTGTAAGAATGACCTTGTAAGAACTTGATACTAAAATCAAGAGTTAGATGTGTATGTCGCTGGACTAATTCGCCGACTGCATCAGGCCTGGGCATTCGGACAGAAAATGAAATAATGTTTCCCCGTTGCAACCTCAGCGGCAGGCGCGCCATATTCTATTGAAGCTAAGTCCTTTTCCAGAAGTATGTATGACGATATACCGGTGATAGTTACTGTAATTCTAACCAATTCTACCACTACAGATCCACTGTTCTTTTTCTGCTATAAGCAATCCAAAGCTCACGTGCCATCTTAGAAGTTTGGAGTTATGACCACCCCTTCCACAAATTTTAAATGGACTTCTATTTGTATTTGTCTGAAAAGGGTGTCCCACTACTACCGCTACACCTATCCGTCCGAAAAGATTATATGGACAAAGTTATAATGTTATTAACTATTTAAGCACTAGGTAGGAAAATCATCAGTGGCTGAAGAGAGAAATTCCAGGCAATCCCACTGAAAAATTTCAATGACTCCTTCAAGGATCAAACTTCACAGCAGGGATGAAAAATTTAAATTTCAGATTGTACCTAATATCATAAAATAAATGTACCTAAATGAGACAGATTGTACCTAAAAAAAGTTACATCATTCATTTGTAGTTTTTTTTATAAATTTTATTTATAATAGGAATACAAATGACAGATTTACTTTAAACATGATTAGGTTTTTTTTTAACTGGGCCTAAGAATATGAGCGTACATATCTATATACTATAGTCTAATGGGAGTCGTAGAAGCTTTGTTTTTGTCTACTGAAAATATTAGCGAAAAAACAAAAAACACACTTTAAAAACAGACACTTTAAAACATATTTCTTTATCCAGCTTTTTATAAAACAACAGGAAAAGTCTGCTAATTTATCCGATTCCTTTTAATAGGTGCAGCAAGTCTAAAGAAAATAATCAAATTGCCGTAAGTAACTTCGGAAGCATTTTAAATATATGTATGTATTTTCAGAAATCAAAAAGCGAATAAGGGTCAAATAGCTATAGCTCTCATCTAAAGAAAATACGAAATTTGAAGACATCCTAGACACTGGACTGTATGGGCAAATAAAGGCTGGTTTTCATTATGTCATATTTTGACAACAAAATTTGTCGACATATTTTGACACAACTTTCTTTCCTTTATAACTACCTTTATCGATGATATTATGGGCCAAAAACTTACAAATAGCCGCTTTAGCAGCGCATGTACACACCTGAAAGCCTATTCTGATCTAAATCAATCAAAATACCATTTTTAGATCCATTTGACCATTTGTTTTCACTCATTTGACCGTAAATGCCATTGAATCAACAGAAAAAAAACTACGAATTTTAGGATAGCTTAGTAAAGTGAGGAGAAGCTCGGCCAAACACTAACATATGTGCAAGCGACAATCTATTATTATTATTATTATTATTATTAAGTAAAGTGTTAATTTTGCGTAGTGACTGCTCTAAATGCAATGTAAAATGTTTAAGATAATACATAATATTACTTTTTTAATTTCTTCCTATTGACCACTTTTCTATGTAATTGTTTATTCTTCAAAATGAAAGCGAAGCTTTTCCCGTGCCTATATGTAAACATATTAGCACGGTAAAGGAAAAAAAATTAACAATGCATCAAAAGATGATTGTACCTAAAATCTAGTGACTGTACCTTATGTACCTTTAAGTCATCAAACGTCGGAAAAGGTACAATTGTACCTACTTTTTCATCCCTGCTTCACAGCATTGGTGGCTAAGGTGCAACAGAATTCGCTGAATGTGCAAAAAAGTTGCCGCAGACAAGTAGCAGACATGCTGCGGTAACTAACACACAACAACACATAGACACATTATGCAATTGCTGTTATTCCCCGCACACCCTGCTGCAGCGTGACAACATTACCTGCCACAACAGCGGAAGCGACACCAATATCAGCAGCCACAGCCACAGCAACAGCCGCAGCAGCAAAGGCAACCAGCAATAACAGCTTTTTCAATTCACTCGCCTGCCTTACTGAAAGTCTGTTTGTCTGTCTGTCTGTAGGTATTCTGCCAGTTTGTTTGTGCTTAGTTAGTCATCAGCGTCTTTTCTGTCAACTTGCTGCGCAATGGTCGTCGTTGTCGTCTGCAAAGTTTTCGAATTTTTTGCTCGCTTGTATTGTTCATATGTTTTTGTTATTATTTTGCTGCTCTCACAGCGATTTTTTTTCATTATTTCTGCAGTTGCATTTGCCGCTGTTTATTTGATGTGCGTCTGTTTGACTGCTGATTTGGTGCTACATTGCTGTCGGCTGTTTTAGTTAAGTTAGATGTTCCTGTCATACTTTTGAATAAAGCGCATGGCTGCATGGTTGCGTATATATGTATAATGTACATATGTTTATATGCAATTTTCTTAATATTTTTTTCAAAGTCTGCACCATGTCTGCCGTACTAAGCATCAATTCGCTTTATATCCTTTCAACTACCATCCGGCATTTGCTCCCTGCCCCAGCTGATACTTCTGTCCATGCAATATGCCCCTTGGCGTCATTAGTAGTAGAAATGTGAATGGCGTGAGTTTGGTTTGCTATCGGCAGGGGTGTATTCAAGAAAACGCTCAACATTCGCCACTTGGTGATCAACTAAAGTGGCTGCAATAAAGTGAAGACATACATATGTATATGTGAATGGTTCTCATATGAGTGTCATTGAATGCGCACACAGTGAATAAATATATATGTATGCATGTATAAGGGACATACAACATCAACCGATCCAGTACGATGGCCAAAATTCTATGGGATGCATTACTGCTACTGAGGTTTAAAGTTATCGTCTAGATGCCCCCCATTTGAAAGCAGTGCGACTTTTCTGAAAATTCCCCATGGCGTCTAAACTAGCCGTCAATTAGATTTTGCTTTACAAAGTTTGTGCCACCGTAGAACCCAAAAAACATAAAAACAAAAAGTTAAAAACAAAAGTTATGTTTTGATTTTAAAAATTTCGGATCCACCATTTATCACGAAAAAGTTAATTCGAACGTACATACATGGCGTATGAGTAACATTCTCTTCGCTTCTGAGTAACTCATACCTACGGTGACCAGCCGTCCTGTATTATACGGGACAGTCCTCTTTTTTGATCCATTGTTCTGGTAATTTATTTATTTTATGCGGGACGTCAAATATTCTGTTTAGTAACTTTTGGCTATTTTTCCTTAGTTTACTTAATGTTTATTAATTATTTTATGAAAGTAAAGCTCTTTCCCTAACAAAAACCATATAATACTAAATTTCCAACTTTTTGCCAAAAAATATAAAATTTATTCTGCAATGTTTCACCAAAATTTCAAATTTTTTATTAGAATCTTTAGAAAACAATTTTTATTGCAGTTTTCTAACTCATTAAGATTTAGTATAATAAAGTGCGAGTGGAAAAAAAATTGTCGAACATACTTACTGTCTTTGAAAATAATGCGTAACACCGTCAACAAAAAAAATTACCAAAAATTAATGATAAGCCTTAGCGACTTCAAAATTGCACTTTATTATACTTAAATTTAACAAATGTTACGGCCTTTTCTTACTTTCCTCTAGTTTACCATCACTACGAGTGTTTTACGCAGATCCATATTCACAAGTAGGCTCCGTGCTCCAAGAACGTTACTGCAACTTTGATTACACCTTATCTTGATTTAACCAGACATTTTTGTAATTGTTTTTTTTTTATACATTGGACTTTTTTTATTTTTTTGTTATTCTATGACAGGTCTCGAAGACAATGATATCTTAAATAATTACTCAGTTAGGTAAATCGATGGTAATATCACATAAATCGTTTGCTCTAAAGTGTTTTGAGGCAAATTTTTGTACCTTAATTCGGTATAAATGGGTAATCATCTAGGACTAAATATTATCCACGCAATCGCTGATTTTTAAAATCTTTAGACAATGACCTTGGATGAGAATCTACATATTTCAGTACAGTGTTTTTTATACCCTTAAATACCCACTTAGACCAGGTGTTGGCCATGCTGTCCTTTAAGATATCTCGTAGTACTTTTGGGCGGAAACTGCTACATATGTTACATTTTAGAAAAGCCTATCTTTTCCAAAAATCAACTTGCTCAGAATGCTGACGTTAAGTTCAAGGAGGACCTGGAGACGAATTATAGAGTATAAGTCACAGCCCTGCAAAGACTGCGCAGGTTTAAAGTAATTGTTGAGATAAATCCTTGTTAAAAGACAGCGAAATAGTATTTCTAGTTTGATATCTGATGAAGCAAACCAGGTCGTAAGATTTTAGCCGGTTATGAACTTATTAAGGTACAACCAAACTCGCCAACGTTCATCGCTGGTAGCCACATTTGTTGTTGCTTTCACATACAACTTTCTCGTAAAGCTAGCAGCGATGAACTCAAGCGAAATGGTTTTATAAATATGTTTGAAACATTGCTATAATCTTAAAAACAAGCTTTATATTAAGTAAATACAAATATTATGTTATATGCAAACATACATACGTACATAATAACATTTACCAATTTATTTTGGGCAAACATGCGTCCACAACCTACGCTGCAAAAGACTGTTATGAATATCAATAACTAAATATGCGTAGGAAAAATTCTTTATTCAATTCACACAGCGTAGATATTCTCTTCACGACCTAACTGCCACTTTAGGATGAAATTAATCTGCGACTAGCATATTTGTTAAAACCACTAACAACGCAACAACAGCAACAAATTTCAATATTTCCGCTTTCTTATGCATATGTATGTACGTATGTATGTCTACATAATTTATAATCCTACATAGATTTCTGCAACGGCTGCGGGCAATTTTACAGCCACAATTGCCAAGTCTTCCTTAAAATAGTTAGTTACTCACAAATGTACATATTTAATCTACAACTACTGCATAATAAAAATTAATTATTCATTAACTAAGTGTAAATGTACGTAGCTTTGTGTGTGTGTGTGTGTGTGTGTGTGTGTGTTAAGTGGATAGTTGCGCTGTAAAGCTGCCACGGTTGATGCTGCTAAGGAAACTATGTACATTAAGGTGAGCCAAAAATGCATGAGAGGAACTTTAATGCTCGCTCCTCTAGGCTTTTTCTATTTTTGTTTTTTTTTTTATCAAAAAACCATTTTTCAAACACATGTTATAGAATGCTTGAAAATCAAAATTCTTCTTTTGATTGGAAAATCCTGGAGCTGAGAGCATTAAAATCCCAAATTTACTTGCTTTGGACAACCCTAATGTGTATATATATTCTTGGATGTATATGTACATAGAATGGCTGGTTAGTGGTTGCCGTTCAGCTTGTTTGTTGTCTGATAGCTGTTGGTTGGTTTGCTAAAATAGCTTCCGTTTGCAGCTAACGATAGTTTTACGCACAAAAGATGCACAGACAGAAATTTAAATTTATTGACTCATATACATGTGTACATATATATGTACACACAAATACAAATATGGCCAATAGCAAAAGTAATTTTCGCATCAACAACAACAACAACTACTACTTATAGTTTGCATAATATAAACAATATTTTTTTTTTTATTTTTTACCACAGGGTTGATAGGAGCAATTGATATATAGATAGTCAACAAATGCAAATGTAAATATTTATTAACCGAAGCTGGCGTAATGTAAATATGCGCCGCGTCGGCGTTCTTCAACTTTGGCCATTAAGCAACTAACGTTGCCGCAAGACAAACCACAATTACCAAAGGCATATGGATGCAAGAAATTCTATACAATTTTGCATTTAAACGCACTTAGAATGAGTATTGAAATATGTTGGTTTGTGCTTACGTATTTATGTGTTTATGAGGGCATAAGCTTCTTTAGGAAGTAACAAAAGTAAATTTCCTTAGCAAAGGATAATGATAAAGTAGCTGAGTCGGCGTTGCTTGCAGTTTTGTACTTAACAGATTTCGCAATTAAAGTCATTTATTTTCATTAAACTTTCACGCATAATATGACGATATACACTTTGAGGGTATAAAGGGTGCTAGACCGTGTTCGTGTTTTCTTGAAAACATTTGTTGTTTTTTTTACACATACATACATATTTTAATTAAAATGTGAATCTTAATAGAGAAAATTCCTCGTACGATTTAACGATGGAACTATGTTTTGGATCGCTTATACGGTTACAGGTGCCAATAAAAAAGAAGAAGAAGTTTAATTACACTGTTTGATAATATTGAACTTTTAAAATTATCCCAGAAGTTGAGGTGAGGAAATAAAACTTTCTAGTAGAGCACAAGTTGAAATATATTTTCGAAAGCGATTTATGCTCTCACACATGCAGTAACACTTTGTAATTTTTGCTTCTGAAACTAATTTCCAAAAAATTACAAAAAATCTTTCTGGGTATTCACACGAAAAATAAAAGGTCCTCGCTCTCAATTTGAAAGCGAATCGAGGCAAAAAAATTCAAATAATTTTCACTGCATTTTAAGTCACACAAAAGTCCGCTCGTTTACATATAAACAATAATTTTCAGTCATTGAATTAACTAAATCGACTATTTTGAGTATGGTATTTAGCTGAAATATCAATTGAATATTTTTGCCACATTTTGTTCCTACCAGGATATCTTAATTAATTGTTTCGATTGTTTAAAAAAAAAATCAGTTGTACACACTTATGGACTTATTCATAAAAAGATTGGTTTTCATACAAATATTCGATTTATAAAGCTTTAAAGGTTTTTTATATTTTTTTTAGTGCGGATGTTAATCTTAAGTTATATTTCAATTCCAAAATATTATCATGGCACCCCCTAAATTCGAAAACTGCACACATAAATATGTATGGAAATGCATTCATAATTATTATGCATACTTAAGTAAGGGTTAGGGTGATTGAGTCGGTTTTTCCAAATCGGATTTAGTCGGTTTTTCCAAACTATTTGGGTGGTTTTTTGAACTCCTGATTCTTCTAATATCAAATAAACCGAGTTTTCCATCTAAAATATGTTTGAAACTGGTTCTTAATATTCTCTGTAAATTCCATAATTTTTTTATTTTGCTGAAACTGCAAACAGAACTTTTTTATCAATCTTGCTCTTAAATATAATCAAGTTGCCTTCGAAGATTCTTTTTTGGTATACGTATGCACATTTTTCAAATTGGAGCAAATTAATGTGCTTGTTGTGAATGTATTCCATATTCGCAAAACATTAAACACAAATATCCGGTGTAACCATTTTTTTCTGAACTTTTAATTAAAATTAACTTACGTGGTTTTTACAAATTGCGATTGACTTGAAAATCGGTTTGGAAAAAGTCGAATAATCGAACATACTCTAGTATGTGCGAATGCATTTGAAGTCCAGCTTTGCTACTGTTGCTTTTAACATATTTTACTAGCATTTCCACTTTTATTATGTGTACTACATAGATACATATACATTTCAAAAACTTGTATGTATTTACACAAACTTTGGACGACGCATAAACCTGAGTACCCATTTTCTGTGTATATTCTCTACCTTTTGCCAATGTGAACGCGTTTTGCTAATATCCTTTTGATGTCTTAAAAGGCAGAAAATTACTTAACGCTTGTATGCAGATACGCACAAGTAGCTCACAGCGCTGGCTGCTAAGTTACGAAGAGAAATTTACTAACAAACACATAACTCATAATTACCCTGAAGGAAAACGACCGAACTGGCGAATCAAGTTCCTAGTTCATTACCGGCAAAAACTAACCAGTCTGATATTTTATTTTATTTTTAAAACTACATATCGCTAGCTGAGAGTGAAAATTTGATAGGCCCACTTACAAAAAAAAAAAATTATAATAATGCAAGAAGCACGAACAATTAAAAATGCGTCGTTTTCGAAAAGATCGAACAACCTACATATTTTGTTTTTAACCAGTTCCATTTAGTGCTACGCAAATTTGCCAAGCCCAAAATAATCACTTAAAATAAAATATGGCCCAAATACCACAATTACTTTTCATTATAAATCTCTATCTAAAGTGACGAATATAGAACTGGTACGTAACTATAGAAAAAGGGGTGCATACAGAGTGGCATTTGACCCTTCGTACGGCTTCGCAAAGTTAAATTCGCCAAATTTGCATGCAAGAAGACATACCGCAGACTATGTAGTTATGGTTTTAAGTTCTCTAGAACCGAACTAGTTCCGCTTGCTGGTGCGTTTTCCTACAGGGTATAAGTATACATACAAATATGTAAACAATCATATATACAAACATTCATATGTATGTTTGTACTTTTATTTTACAATTATAAACGCAACATATTTGAGGTGTGTGCGGAAAATTTCGCGCTCGGCTGAATTTCTAGCGAGTTTCTCTGCTAAATTAGACGGTTGCGTTGATCGTAACGGAATTCGTACATATTTTTATGTATTTTTTAGCTTTTAAAGATAATATTTGTTTGAGTATTGCCATCAGAAGTAGCTGTTAAGCAAAACTTGAAGATTTAGTAGGAATACTTTAAAACTTGTGATCTTAGTAATTTGATAAAGAGACCAAATAACATTTGGTAGTATGGTGCAAAAATGGGCATACGTTTGCGTGACCCGTATTTATTCACATCAATATTTTATAAAAAAAAAACTGATGGCCATTAAAAACATGTACCTACGTGAAGTACAATGGGGGGTATATCCGTTCGTTTGACTGCCCCCCTAAACGGTGATGATCCTCGCTCTCGAAATAAGGACTATGATTTACGAATATGCACTTGGAATGTCCGGACCCTCTATAAAGATGGTGCCT
>NW_016170096.1:0-16331 GCF_001687245.7 Rhagoletis zephyria
AGGGATGCAGAACGAACTAGATCTTATTTGTCGAATTTAGAACTAATTCCACTATAAAACACTATATTTAATACACCACTAGCACTGTTTCTGAAGGATTTCTCTTTATTTTATCTTAAGACTCGATTCTTGGGACATTGGATGCTGTACCCGAGTGGCCAGATTTGAAAAAGAAAAGCTACCTTTAAACTGTAATAACTCGTGAACTATCAGCTTTCACAAAAAAATTTATATAACAAAAATGGTTATACTGTTCGATATCTTTACGAAAGTGCAGCATTTAACACTTATGTGCAGAGTCTGTCATATATGAAACGCTTTTTAACCCTTTCAAGGCAGAGGCAAAATGGTTCTCAATATGTTTTCAACGTACTTTTTATTTATTTTTATTTTTATTTTTAATATTTTTATTTTTTTACTTTATTTTTTTATTTATTTTTTTTTATTATTATTTTACTATGGAAAAATTTTCTACGATTAATATCTACGTCAACATGAGAAAAAGCACGTTCAAAAGCATATTGAGAACCTTTTTCCTCTGCCTTGAAATGGTTGAAAAGCGTTTCATATATGACAGACTGTGCATTAAAGGGTTAAATGCTGCATCCCATTATCTCTTTTCTAAGCGAAGATCTACGATTTTGAAATAAACTCGTGTTTTGCCTATAGTGCGTCGCCTGTGGGCTTTCTTTCATATATGAATGTATGTGCCATTTCTACCGTTATATATTTTTTGTCTACTCGGTTTTTCCCTGGGGAATTCATGCTTTATTTAAATTTAAAAAATTAAATTACTACACCATTTTAATTAATTGGTGTGTAGTCCAGTTTTGTTTTGTAGAAGTTTCGTTAGTATACACTTCAGTTTTTACACATTGAATATATCTGCATATTTATGTAGGAATGGCCTTCACGTTTCTTCATCTTCTTTAACAAAACGCGGTTATTTAGTTTAATAATTTAATATATCATACAGTTTATTACACAAAGTACACATGTTACAATTAAACAACTTAACACTAGCAGAACACTGTTCTGCGCTTAATGGCGGCTGATAATGCAATGTCCAGTGTGTTCTGTTCGTATCGTTCTCTTCCCTATAGACTTTCGTTAAATAGTTCGATAAGTTAGATTCCTCTATTCGTTATGTAGGGCTGCATTTCTATGTTACTAACTCTTAATGGCCAATTAGTCCTAGCATCGTAAATACTGTCCGTAAACTAATCCCACATTCGGCCATCTTGCGTTTCATTCGGCCTCGAATGAAAAAAACTACTCTCATTTTAATTTTGCATATTTTGTGAACTTTTCTATTTCAGCCCTTCGCACTCTTCTTCATCATTTGCTTAATGATGTTTCTGATCCTTCATCTAGCTTTCAACAAAACCTTCTAATTTCTCTTTAAAATCAATAATCTAAAAACTTCTTGATCTTCAACCGAGCATAGCTTCATCCTTGTAGCGAATTACCAATCTCTTTATTCTCTTCACTTGTATTAGGTCTCAAACGATCATCAAAATTAATCACTAATGTAGATTCCGCGCTCAAGGGAATCAGCTTTTCTTTAGTGCCTCCTCTATGCCTACCACCAGACAAAAAACTTCAACCATGACTCCCTAGTAGCAACAGAATGCACGCTCACACTCTCGTTGTCCACTTTTACCATAGTCAGCAACATCTCACCGTGCCTGCGCAGCCTACCAGTTACACCGGACGCACGCTCTCGTCCTCGATGTACACTACCGCTAACGCCTTCCACACATCGATGTGCTCACACGACCCTCTGGTCGCCTCACCACTCTCTATAGAGTTCTCACGCCATCTGCGTCTGACATTGAATCTACAGATTCCTCAACGTGCTTCACTGCACCAACTTACGAGATTATTTCCCCGGCCCTCCAGCCGCAACTCACTACTGCACCTCTACTTTCCGCTGCTACACTGACTGCACAACCTTAACCTGACTATGATAATCGACCTAATATGTTTCGAAACTTTGTTGGGAATTACCAAGCCATTACCGTTCAAATCTTTGCATATTTCGAACAATGATGCTTTTTGACCTCACCTCCCATAAACACAAGCGATCCAAATTTTTGCGCGCCTATCATAACGTCTTAACCTTTTTTAACTATCTTTTACTTAAAAAAAATACTCTTTGAATAAAATAATTCTCAACTCACAGTCAACTAACTTGGCGAAATTATGTTTAATGACATTAGTTACACCTTCCTTAATTTAACACTAAACATTTAAATTGACTAAAGGCACCCTATACCCGACACTCAAAATCACTGCAACTTACATTCTTCTAACCGGTCACGGTATAACAAAAATTCTCACCGTCCAGTTTGTAAAATTCAGTTCCAATTACACTCTTACTTAAAATAATTTACATAACAAGCTCGAATGACATCAATAATTCACAATTTCACCGCTGATAATTAAACATTCTATATTTTGCTTTTGAAATTACTCAAACAATTCACCTGTGCATAAAACAAAAGTTAAGGCAAATGCATAAAAATTGTGAAAGCTAACACTCTAATGGAATTTCATTTTTACTTATTCTGCAATCAGCGTGTCACTCTAATGTTGCTTGCTGCCTTCCACGCCGCCGTCCTTTGGCTTTTTATAGTCTTCCTTCTTTTTATAAAGTGTACTGTACTAGGCTTTATATTTGTCAAGCCCAGTGGTGACGTTAGACGTACCGTTTCGCTGCTTTGAGGTACCACTTCGCTGTTCTGAACTAGCGCGTCGCTGCTCTAAATTAGCGCCGATGCTTAAACCTCGCGCTTCGCTGCCCTGACTTCGCTGCTGTGAACTTCCGCAATTTCGGTTGATGCCGACAGCGTCGTCACTTAGCGGTTTACTGTACCGCAAAGCACAAATTCTTGCCCACCTCGGCAAAGCGGTAAAAGACACCGTCTTTATGGCCACACTATACACTTTACTTACGTGCGTATGTACCACAGTCGTAGCTTGCTGAAAATTTGGTGATTTTCCACGCTGGCAAATCTGCTACTTTACCCTGCTGAAATTGTGGCTGCTTTTAAATTTTGTGTGCGCGCGCTGCTTTTCGCAGAAATGTTTGCTAAGTGCGCTGCTTCTCTCCGTTGAAAACTGCTATTGGACGTGTGCTTGCTTTTTCACGCCAACTTTAGCGCACCGTAATGTCAGCGCTGCTCTGCCTCTGCCGAACCCGACTTTGCTGTCGCCGCCTAGCTGTTTCGCACACGCTTTTTGACAAAATTTTAATTTACACGCAATTCCTAGAGTAAATTCGTATCTCACTCTGACACCAATTGTAGGAATGGCCTTCACGTTTTTTCATCTTCTTGAACAAAACGTGGTTATTTAGTTTAATATTTTAATATATCATACAGTTTATTACACAAAGTGCACATGTAACAACCCTGCAAAAAATGGGACTAATCCGGGATGACTCCGGGAGCAATCGCAAAGGAGCATGCGACTAATACCACTTTTGATCTCTTTATATGGAATGAACTGTTCGCTTTTGTTCGAGCATGTCCTATGAAGAGACTAATTGTTCACCTTTATACCCGAAAGGGTATAAAAAGCGACTAGTCACTTTTAAAAAATAAAAATAAAAATTTGCGCCAGCTGAGATTCGAGCCAGGTTCCTCAGTTTTGTTAGGCGAATACTCTCTCTCTGTACCAACGCCGCACATGAAATTTTATTGACTAAGTGCGTACATATCATTAAATCGTTAATAGTACCCGTTAGAGATGAGTTGGGGACTAATAGATCTCCAATTATACCCATAAGGGATGAGTCGAGACCAATTGATCTCCATTTGTACCCGTATGAGACTAGTTGCGACTCATTAATGCCCAATTGTACCCGATTGAGAGTAATCTCGGAATACTCTCTTTAGAGATTAGTCGCACAATTTTTTGCAGGGAATTAAACAACGTAACACTAGCAGAACACTGTTCTGCGCTTAATGTCGGCTGACAATGCAATGTCCAGTCTGTTCTGTTCGCATCGTTCTCTTCCCTATAACCTTTCGTTAAATAGTTCGATAAGTTAGATTCCTCTATTCGTTATGTAGGGCTGCATTTCTATGTTACTAACTTTTAATGGCCAATTAGTCCTAGCATCGTAAATACTGTCCGTAAACTAATCCCACATTTATATATTTACGCGTATCTATTCACATTTATTTATGTACAAGTCTACAAAATCTTATTACTTATAAAGCGATTTTTAATCTTCGTTGCTTAACACACATTTTTTCAATTACTTCTTGTGTTGTAATCGGCACATCATTATGTACCGCTAACATCGTTAAACCATTCAGCCGCTCCTTAATTTTATAAAAAGAAGGGACAAATGAGATAGCATATTCAACAATAGAGTAGTCCACTTGCAAAGTGCGCTATGTAAATTTTTTTTAGATTTTTAGTTTTTGGTGGGTTTCAGCGAGGGGCAATTGACACTTCCTAGGACATCGCCATGTTAAATTCGCCAGTTGCTTGCATGCAAAAGAGATTTATCGCGAACCAGTACTGGGTCTAAATATACTAGAAGCGCCCCAGTTCAGAACTAGAGATTTTCCCCACAGGGGGTGACAACACACACATACATACATAGTACAAATCGCGTGCTGTGGTGTTGAAGGATATTCAACATTTGAAAGCAAATTTATATGCCTGGGTGTAGCTGAGTGCGCAAAGATGATTGCCACAAGTACATGAACTCGTATTTTAAATAAAATAGAAGGATTAAACAGGTTTTTTTCTGCAAAGCGTAAGTCTTAATTTTTTCGGAAACTTTTGCTATATTGTAATTTATATAACCGTTACAAATTATTATACAACATCTTCTGTTGAGCTTTTGTAATATGCTTCCTTCTCCTGAAAATTGTTTAATATTCGTAACAGCCAAGGAAGTTTTGGTAACGATTTTGATATTCCTAAGAAAAATATTTCTTGTTTATTTTAATAGTTGAAATAGGAAATACATACCAAACTATCGCTGTTGTAATAACGCGATATAAGTAAATGAATTCCTGTTCAAAAACATTTCGTACGTGCCATGCATCATAATTTCCAAATATTTTTGGGTGCTGAATTCTCCCGTCTGTTTTTTGACCACACACATGAAGTATGAACATGCGAATTATTCAGACAAATGCAGACATATATAAAAAATGTACATACATACGCATGTACAAATGCCAGATGTATCAGCGCGTTTTACCTAAACTGAATCGAATCATATTGGCGTTGCATCTTTAATTTTCGCACTTAACGCCAATCTATGAAATGTTCTATTTGGCGTTTTTGAAGTTCCTTTATTGCCAATATCAGTAGTTCCAAACTTCGTTATTCATACTTGGCAATGTTACTTTCAGTCATAACGCCATATACACACATATCTGCCATTTTTCCTTTGTCATTACAGTTTCCGTTGGCGGCAATACTAGCGTCTGTATCCGCCCCAATTTTACCAACTCCATGCATCCAAATCAAATCTTGGGAATAAAAATACGCATGCATCGACGCGTACATGTGTGAACGTAATAAATACCAAAATTTATTAAATAATATGGTACATTAGTATGTATGTACATATGCATCAAAGTGGTCCAAAAATGTTTGTGAAAAAATAAGGTCGGATTTTTAATGCCGCTCAAAATTGTCCATGTATTTTATATGGGGAAAAACTACTTTTCGTAGAAACAGTGTAGAATTCTTCAAAATCAATGCTTTTCGATGGGAAAACTTTGCTTATCTTCAAGAGATTCCCACTACTAATACCCAATGGTTTCTTTAACCATTTTTTTCATGGTACATAACTATATTTTATAGGTCCTCCAAGACCCCCAGAAAATGCAATGGGGGACCAATAAAAAATCGTTAATATTAAAAAATTGTGAAATAAACAATTGGATATTAATATTGGGGGTCTCCTGAAGAGAACCACAGTTCCAATCGAAAAATATTGATTTTCAAGAATTTTATACAACTTCTACGAAAATTTGTTTTCTCCCCATTATAAAATACATGGAAAACTTAGATTTCAAAATAAAAAATAGGGATATATTTTTTTCGGTTCAGAACCATCCTAGGGGGTGGCGGCATTAAAAGTCCGAATTTGTTGTTTTTGGACGACTCTAATATGCATGAATGTCCTATATTTATTTTCGGAAATAAGTATGTGTATACTTATCTACTTACATATATTTACGTTTCTTAAGGCTATTCCTAAAATAATAATGTGCTTACATATACGTATGTGTATAAGTACATACAGTGTTGGACAAAATTTATTCGAGTGACGAATGACAAATAAATAAATTGTTGTATTCGTTATTCGTTAATAATAAATAATTTAGTTTATTAAAAAAAATAAAATGATGGAGAAAATATTTGATTCGTTATTGGAATAATTAATGAAAATAAAATAATTAATATTATTGATAAAACAGAAAACATAATTCAATTGACTAACAATCAGTGACATTAGAATTAAAAGAAAATCCTTTCTGAGTGTTTTTTAAATGGGCTTTTAAAAATTATTTCAAATAACGAATAAAATCATGAATAATTTATTCATAAGTTACTTATTCACGAATAATTCGCTCATGTATGCATTCTTTGCAAATAATAATATTATGGATAACATTTTATTCGAATAATTATCATAATAACAACTTATTCGATTAATGCCCAACTTTGTATATATACATTAATCTAGGATTATTTTTTGATCTCATCTCGATGTTTTATAAACACTCAAAAAAAACATTCCTTGAAACAGTATATTATTCTAAATAAATATTACCTTGAAATTCTCCAAAGACATGGCTTCCTTAATGTGAGTAAACGATTTGACTCAGTTTAAGAAAACACAATTCCTTAGTTTTCAGTACTATTTTCTTTCTTCTTAGGAAAAATTAACTTGTCATGAAAGGAATAAGTTGTCATTTTGCTCGGGGCGCTCAAACAGTCGCATTGGCCGACAGAGTAAAACTCTGAAGTGCTAGTCGAGAGGTGGAAAGTTCGAATCCCAGAACAGGAATTTTTTAATTTTTTTATTGTAATTTCTTAAATAGTATTTTAAAAAATTAATCTCATCTACTTTTTATGGTATTCGAGTATTTAAGTTTTTGGACAACATTTTTTCTATGTGACGAAAAATTTCACATACCACAACATTTTCATGCAGTTTGATGAATTTGATTACTTGTTAAAATATTTCTTATGTGACAAATTGTATGGTACATACGACAAAATCACACCAATCTTTTACAATGGATAGTCGTATGTGCTACGGCAACTCTTATTGACAAATTGTTTAATATTTTGTTGATTTTTATTCATTAATTTATATCTCAGGTGCAATCTAGCTACCTCCAACCGGACTCGAACCTGCGATCTCAGAACTGGAACCAGTACACTGAGGGAAATAACGCATAGTAAAAATGAATACTTTATATTTGATTATCGTTTAAAAATGTTCGTATTTAAAAATAATATTTTCAAAAATTTATTACGTCGTATTTGACTGTGCACATCTGAGGGTATATATGTACGCAGCCAGCAAAAAATCCGAAAACCGATCCGAAAAAGGACAAAAAAGTGGATGAAGTGCGGATTTTTGTCCGTTTACTGATTCCATTTCCGGATACTATGGGGCACTATTTTTAGCATGATTCTGAATTAAAAAAAAACTTCTAAAATTGAGTAAATTTTTCGTAATATTAAGGAAAAAAGAGTAACTCTAAAATTAGGAAACTGGTTTCTTGTTTTAAGGAAATGCTTTTTACTGAGTGAAGAAAAACTTTTTATAAGCCGCTTACAGTTTTTACGAAAGAATGCATAAAATATACTGACGGGTTTTGGGGATTTCTCGATAACCTTTTAATATGTACATGCAAATGGTTTCGAAAAGGAACTGAAGATTTATTTTGAGTTTAATAAGAAATAAGGACATCCCTAGCTTTCATTACACAGTTTTCTCTCTACATACAAAAAGCCTCATACATGCACATGTATGTATAAGCTATGCATACGAATGTGTATAACAACTTATTATCATAATCCGTTAAGGTTTCCATCATTGCATTAATTAACTTTAATTAAAGACGTCTTCCAACATTTCCCTGAAACGTGCTTAGGACATCGGCGTGAAATTGTCGAAATGCTGCAATCCTGCTCGGTTTACCCCCAAATTCAAACATGAAGAAATTAATTTACCGGAACTTGTCAATATTTTACTGCAAAGTATCCATTATTAGTGATACCAAAATCGTACCCATTAATGCCAACATTACTGCACCACGATGTAACTGCTAGATGAATTTATTACTAAAAACAAGTAAAAAAGTCTTAGTTTTAGCGAAGCCAAACATTAAATACCCGGCGAAAGTATTGAATATAGTTTTTTCAAACATCTTCGATAGGACGTTTAGTTAGACATAATGAGATAAACTTATATAGTTATATGTGGGCGGTGTCACGCCCATTTTCCAAATTCCATAATAATGCTATTTGCAATTTTGAGTAAATTTCGAAAAAAATATCGGAGCTTCAAGCATTTCTGAAATTTACCGTTATATGCAAAGTGGCCATGATTTTGGTTCAATTTCAAAAATGTTCAACGTTTTGCTTATCTGTGGAAAGTTTAATAATTATACCGAGTTTGGTACTAATTGATCAAACGGTTACCTAGATACACATATGTATTTGGTCATAAGTTGGCCTTTATTGCTGACATCAATTTTGCATAAATTTACTTTAATATTTACTAATTTATCGAAGATTTCGTATTTCTCTAAATTACCGTCATATACATAGGATGTAGGCGTGGTTATTGTCCGATTTTAAAAATTGTCAGCCGTTTACTTTGTTTTACCAAGACCAACAACTGTGCCGTGCTTGGGAGAAATTAGTGAAGCGGTTACCAAGATAAACACATGTAGTCATAAGTGGGCGTGGCTACGCCCATTTGCCAAAATTATACAACATTCTTATTTTTCGTCTAAAAATCATTGTAAATATCAATTTTGAGTGAATGAGCTTCAGTAGTTACCAAAATATCGCAGTTTTCGCACTTCTGAAAACTACCGTTATATGGGNTTTACTTTAATATTTACTAATTTATCGAAGATTTCGTATTTCTCTAAATTACCGTCATATACATAGGATGTAGGCGTGGTTATTGTCCGATTTTAAAAATTGTCAGCCGTTTACTTTGTTTTACCAAGACCAACAGGTAAGCGTGGTTATTGTACGATTTTGGCCATTTTCAATAACATCCGCCCTACGATAGAAAGAAGTACACGTTCCAAGTTTCGTTAAAATATCTACATTTTTACTCGAGTTATTATGTGCTCAGACGGAAGGACGGACGGACAGACAATCACCGCTCAATCTATTTCTTTTTTTATTCTGAGCATTTATGTATAGATGCATTTGTGTTATATATCTCGATTCGTTTTGACTGTTACAAACAACCGTTATGTGAACAAATTTATAATACCCTTATGCACAAGTGCGCTCGGGTATAAAAAATTGCATGCGTATGTTTATATGTGAAATAATGTTTGTTGGAAACCGTTGAGTACGGCTGGGCCGCTTAGGTGCTTACAGCACCAATCAAGAAGAAGAAGGGGTCATAAGTGAGCGGTGCCATACCCATTTCCTAAGAATCCATAATAATGTTAAATATTTCATGTTGAGGGATTGTTGTAAGTTTTAACTTGGAGTAAATTATTGTCCTTAGTTATTTCACTATTGGAGTTTTCGTATTTTTGAAATTTACCGCACTGAGCCAAAAGCACAATGGCTTTTTCAACTAAGTTACTGTTTGTTTTTTTCTCATGGTTCATAAACCGATTGTAAGAAATGTGATTCAAGTTGAACATTTGAAAAGAAATTCTTATGTATGGCTGTAGTTGAACGTGCAGAGGTGCTTGCTGTTATTCTATGGCTTCCACGAGGTTCGTGGGAAGGAATGCCGCCAGTGCTAAGCATGTTGTTTCAGTTTTTGGTTTTCCTTAATTACGAAAAGCACCTGTGAAGTGCAGAACCAAATCGAACAACGGCGAAAATTCNGCTGTAGTTGAACGTGCAGAGGTGCTTGCTGTTATTCTATGGCTTCCACGAGGTTCGTGGGAAGGAATGCCGCCAGTGCTACGCATGTTGTTTCAGTTTTTGGTTTTCCTTAATTACGAAAAGCACCTGTGAAGTGCAGAACCAAATCGAACAACGGCGAAAATTGATTCAAGTTGAACATTTGAAGACACTTTTATAGAGCGACTGTAGCTGAGTGAACAGAGATGCTTGCTGTTATTTGCTAACTTTCGGAAGATGTGGGCTCAAATGTAGGCAGAGGCAACGTGGTAAAGCGATAATAGAAATTTTTGTTTTGTATCTCCGAATTATGAAAAGGCATCTGTGAAGTGCAGAACATAAGCGTATTTAAACGAAAAAATCGACATCCAAAAGTTTGGTTAAAGCAAACAAAAGTGTGGTTAACATTACCAAATCATTGTTGAAAATATCAACCAAAACATTGTTAATATTAACCAAAAAATCCCACTGATTCCTTTTCAAGTTTGAATTTGGTAATATTAACCAATTATTGGTTGATTTTTTTCTCAGTACGTTATTTGAGAAGTGGGCATAATTTTTTCCGATTTCACAAAATTTTAATATATTCCGTTTTTACCTTGGGAGAAACTGTTTGGANTGTAGGCAGAGGCAACGTGGTAAAGCGATAATAGAAATTTTTGTTTTGTATCTCCGAATTATGAAAAGGCATCTGTGAAGTGCAGAACATAAGCGTATTTAAACGAAAAAATCGACATCCAAAAGTTTGGTTAAAGCAAACAAAAGTGTGGTTAACATTACCAAATCATTGTTGAAAATATCAACCAAAACATTGTTAATATTAACCAAAAAATCCCACTGATTCCTTTTCAAGTTTGAATTTGGTAATATTAACCAATTATTGGTTGATTTTTTTCTCAGTACGTTATTTGAGAAGTGGGCATAATTTTTTCCGATTTCACAAAATTGTAATATATTCCGTTTTTACCAAGGGAGAAACTGTTTGGTTAGGGTTGCCAACCGTACTATAATATATAGTATTGTACTGTTTTTCCGGTCGTGGTGCTATATACTGTTGAAAACAATATAGTACGCAAAAATACTATACACCTATAAATATAAATATCTTTCAGTAATTTGAAAAAATGTGTATTAAATTGGGTGTCCTTTATACTGAAATAACAATATTAAATTAAATATTCTTTAAAGAAAAAGGTCATTGTTAGTTTATAATCAAAAAAGGTAACATAACTGAGAAAGAATTAACAAATTTACTTAAAATTATTTCTACTCTCTATTCCAACAATTTCGGAATTCACAGGAAGAAATTATCCAACTCTTAAAAATCGTTTTTACTTTTTCTTTTAAATAAAATACTATATATATTTTTCCANTTTTCTTTTAAATAAAATACTATATATATTTGAAGTGTACTATATTTTTCATTTTTTTTTGAAAAAGTACTATAAATATCTTAGAAACTTTTGGCAACCCTATGTTTGGTACCGAAATGCACATACATGTATAGTCATAAGCGGGCGGTGCATGTTATTTTCCCCCAAATTTGTGATGATCTTATTTATTTCTAAAAGTACGTTTATATATCAATATCATCTCAATCGAAGCTCGTTTGTTAATCACCTCGTTTACACAGGCAAATCTCAGAATACACTGGATCACAAATTTTAGTTTGGTTTTTGTTCTCAAGACACCATTATCCAATCTCTATGTAGAATTGCTCGAGCTAATTTTTTTTCTATGGATACGTTTTCAAAATATTTGCAATTTACCGTTATTCAGGTTAAAACAGAAAATGGTTCCACTTAATCACGGATATCTTGCGAACCAATTTAACAATCTTAAAATGAGATACGTCAAAGCAAAGCTAATAGAATTCTCCACAAACCATATATGCATCACTTTCCGGTAGGACTGAAAGTTTCTGACAACCTAATTAATCATTCCACTTTTTTTATTTTTTAATGAAAAAAAATCTAACTTTAACAGAAGAAAAATTTTAAAAATTAAAGTTTCTANAATTTAACAATCTTAAAATGAGATACGTCAAAGCAAAGCTAATAGAATTCACAACCATATATGCATCACTTTCCGGTAGGACTGAAAGTTTCTGACAAACTAATTAATCATTCCACTTTTTTTATTTTTTAATGAACAAAAAAACTAACTTTAACAGAAGAAAAATTTAAAAAATTAAAGTTTCTGTACCAAATTTTGTTCTAAAGCCTGTTCTGTTAAAAAAAATCAAGATACTAATTAAGAAACGTGATGGATAAATAAAGAAGTAATGAGTGGTCAAATGAAAATGCGCAAACATTTTATGTATGAAATATGACCAGAAAAGCGAGTTGCTCAGGTGGATGTGGCGTATGAGTAACTAACTATCTTTTAGATTTAGTTTCGTAAGTAAAGTGAATTGTACCGTTTCTTCGAGTCGGCGGCAGGTAGACGGAGTACAGGTGTATTCAATTATAGCTTTTACTGTTACTACTTAAGTATGATTTGTCTTATAATAATAGAATGTAGGAGGCTTTCAGTATAGTCAAGGGTACTTAACAGCAAAATGATGGCTTGCAGGACTAAATACCTAGTTCGTAAGTATGGCCTTGACACAGTGGAAAATATTCAGGCTGTTTCACTTCTAGAATAATACGGGTTTGGTAGATAATACAAAGATCAAAAGTGTTCATTTTAGAATTTTGAAATCATATAATCGGAATATCCTTACGCTATTTTCAGTTTTTATAAAAATTTGTTTCTGCTATTCAAGTCAATAACCTGGGTTAATTAATTATAACAGAATTTCACTCGAAACATTTGTTTTCATTTTCTCCTTAAACAGAAATTACGAATTATTATGAAGGATTAATAATAATAATAATCCCAACGGTTTTTACCCTCCATTCCCGCCCATCCGCATGAGGAGCGCAGTCCGCATTACTTACGAAACCAATATTTCAATTTTTGCGCCGAGTCACGATAAGCAGGAGTTTGTCGAGCTCTAAAACTCTTCAGCTACAGAACTAAATTCATCAGCTGATTTTATGTCTTTATGTTAATAATTCATTTGTTGAGAGAGGATAGTATCGCTTTCTTAATGCTGAAAAGCGAATAAGATATATCAAATGTGCTGGAAAGAGAGGTAACATCCTGGCATAAGCAACGGAGTGGCTGGTATAATTCAAAATTAGTTTTACAAGTTTTCAAAAATAGGGAATAAAAGTGTCTTGATACACGGGAGGGAACATTAAGGTTAACTTCACCCAGAAGAAGCGGACTTTGAATTGAGCCTGTCAGCAATTTAACCATAAAAATTGTACCAAGTATTTCCCTGCGACTGACAAGTGCAGGAAGATTAATAAGTTTTAATCGCCTCGTATAAGGCGGAAGGATATAATGAGAATCCCAACGGAAATTTCTTAAAGCAAAAAGTAGGATTAAATTAAATTAAATTAAAAAAAATAACTAAAAATATCCAATAGTAGTGCCAATGTGCTTGTTTGTTTTTTTTTGTGGTGGATGGAATTAAGACCGCGTGAACTAAGGTCGCCTTCTTATTTCTTCGGTGGCATAATTTAATACTTTTAATCGTAGCCTAATTTCACTTGTCAAAATGATTTACGCCCGCGCGGTTTACCGTTTTCTCATCGCGGATTAATATTAATTTTCAAAATGAATTATGCCTTCTCTAAAATGCTATGGATGGCGTAGCGTGTTGGAATGATGAGGGTTATTTTTGATGTTCTGTGTATTGTGGAACGATTTGGAGACAAACCGGTTTCGGCATTGTGCATTCTTGAGAGTGATTGTTCATAATCTTTCCTAAGCGCGTCCGAAGGCCGCCAAAGCGGAAATGTGTTATGCTCTAAAATAATGTGGGTGGCGCAACTCGATTTAACATTTTCTCTGTCTAAATTCCAATTTCATCCCATTTTCAAATGGATCCCCAATGGTCTGTAGAGAGGTCAGAGAGGAGAGCGGTAACTTTTCTTAAAGCTTGGACTATGCTCTTTGTAATGGGTGGGGTTTTAGGTGCTACACTCCCTCCCGTTCTACCCCATCCCAAACCATTTTAGAAATAAGCGAACAATTCCCAATTCATTTTGATTGCGGCCTTATTTTACTTGCCAAACTGAATTAAAACTGCGCGGCCTAATTCCATTTTTTGATCGTGGTCTTATTACACGCAGCCATAATTCATCGAGTCGTTTTTTGTTTCTTGTTTGTGAGTTGAAATGACTTAAACAGCGCATTTGCAAAATCAATGTGAAATGTAAATTTATGTTGGGTCTATTCCGTTTATNCTAATTTCATTTTTTGATCGTGGTCTTATTACACGCAGCCATAATTCATGGAGTCGTTTTTTGTTTCTTGTTTGTGATTTGAAATGACTTAAACAGCGCATTTGCAAAATCAATGTGAAGTGTAAATTTATGTTGGGTCTATTCCGTTTAGCGGGACCCTGCGAATATCTTAAATTTATTGCAGGAGGACAGTTCTTGTCAAATGTCATAAGGTCAGTCGCAGCGAATATAAAACTTGATTTGCGGTACTTAGTGGAAAAAGCCTCAACCAAATAAAAATATATAATGGGCACGTTCAGAAGGCGCAACAGCTCAGTAAGTGTTGCGATTGCATCTTCTGAACGGTTTTTTGTGTACTTCTGATCAACTCAACAATTGAGCTTTGTTTTTGTCTGTGCACACTTATTTTGCTCTGTTTGTCATTTCTGCTATTTCATCCTTGTCACAGCTGTTTGCTTTGTGTTTATTAAGTGTCAAAATATAGTGCATTAAAACTGTTCGCTACATAGAATTTAAGCTAATATTTACCAACTGATTGTTTTCTTTTGCTACATCTCTTTCAAAACTTGTTGCCTTTTTGCTTCTAATATTTTATATAAACCTACAAACATATCCATAGATATCATTTCAGATATGTCGTGTACTTACGCTAATTGTCANATTGAGCTTTGTTTTTGTCTGTGCACACTTATTTTGCTCTGTTTGTCATTTCTGCTATTTCATCCTTGTCACAGCTGTTTGCTTTGTGTTTATTAAGTGTCAAAATATAGTGCATTAAAACTGTTCGCTACATAGAATTTAAGCTAATATTTACCAACTGATTGTTTTCTTTTGCTACATCTCTTTCAAAACTTTTTGCCTTTTTGCTTCTAATATTTTATATAAACCTACAAACATATCCATAGATATCATTTCAAATATGTCGTTAGGAGCGACTCCTATGTGTCATGCTGGCTCTGCGATGGGATGAACCGTACGAAATGTGCTGGTTTGAGCGGTAGGGTGTTAGACGCTATTAATGAGGGAAAGGGTCGTCGTTGATCTTGTCAAAAATGCAGATCAACCGAAGGCGATTTATTTAAATTCTGAAATCGGTAAGGATCTGTCACAAATGTTAAAGTCCTTCACATGCCTCGACAACCCTGCAAACTCCGAGGAGAGTCGAGAAAANTAGGGTGTTAGACGCTATTAATGAGGGAAAGGGTCGTCGTTGATCTTGTCAAAAATGCAGATCAACCGAAGGCGATTTATTTAAATTCTGAAATCGGTAAGGATCTGTCAGCGCTTGTTGAAAAATTTAAGCATTATGAACAAATGTTAAAGTCCTTCACATGCCTCGACAACCCTGCAAACTCCGAGGAGAGTCGAGAAAGTAGACGTAGGCGTGTTAGTAGCCTACCTAAAAAGACAGTCACTGACTCTACTCAGAAAAATCTTCCATATCAGTCCTTCGATCTTAAGGCTTGAAATGGCATGTACTATGATTGTATGCTTAGATTCATAATAAGTTTATTCATCAGTGCTGAGTACGAACCACTTTTTAAACGTTTTTCAAAATAATTTACATAAAATAGTAGTTTCCATAGTTTCCAGATTTTTTACTTCCTAACTTCAAAATCTTTTTTAAATTCATATGAAAATGCATATTCAAACATAAGTTTCATATTCCCAAAGGACTTTGATAAAGAAATTTTGTAAAACTTCAACTTTTTAAATTAGTTTTCTTCCTTCTGTAAAATATTTTAACCCTTAACTACTGTGCTTAAAAAAGTCGCATAACTACTGATGTTGGTCTGTGAGACCACACAAATTTTATTGTTAAGTAATAAATATATATGTAGATCGTTTCACCAAAAACTGTTTTTAGTGAAATAATTACCTACCCTTTTCACTTTACAAAAATATAAAAGCTTCGAAAAT